>NW_009619639.1:72035-72346 GCF_000690535.1 Cariama cristata
GCGGGCGGTTGTGCGAGAGGTGCGTTGGTTAATGTTCGTGACTGATTACTAAACTTCTCGTTTCGAACCACAAAAACCTAGCATGTCAGCCTAAATTAGCTAACAGCAAGGGAGTGTCCTTCTCGGTTTGCAGGCCAGAGCACATCTGCTCTTTGAAGAAAGAGAATGAGCAAAATAGGGTTGGGTGGTTGGCGGTGGGTTGGTGGTTGTTTTTTGTTTTCTTTTTTTTTTTGCCTCCCCTCCGCCTCCCATTTGTGCGTGTGTTCATAAATATCCTGATGAGAGGCTGCCTCTGCGGTTGGCGTGTGGGA
>NW_009619639.1:72579-74286 GCF_000690535.1 Cariama cristata
CCCCCCCACTGCTCTGGGCAGGGCGTACGGTGGATGCTCCCCATCCACCCTCAGCACAGCCGCCAGGACCCGGGGGCTGAGGGTCTGGAGCAGCCCCCTTGGGCTCCCCAGCACGGGTGTCCCCGCCGCTGTTCAACCACCCTAATCCGGTTGTCTTTTTCCAGCAGCATACTGGGGAACAATGGGAGGCCTTGTGCTGGTCCAGGCTGCCCGTCCCCGTCCTTGCAGCTGGCGCGTCCACCGGTGCTAAGCTCCAGTGAGCAGGATCAGCTGAAACCCTCATTCCCCTTCACCCTCTTCAAGGGCTTCCCTATCCACTGGGATGCTATCGGTTACACGAAACATTTGGTTCGCAATGGGCTGTTTGTGCTGGAAGGCAGAAGGCTCTTCCAGCAGCGGGCAGTGATCCTCGGCACAACAAAGCTTGCCCTGTGTTAGCTGACAACAGTTTCACCCACACAGAAAAGTACAATGGAGACAGATCATGCACAGTGACAGCCTGCCGGCGGCTCCAGGGAATCCATAATTTATGATGTGTTTTTTTTTTTCTTACCGATCCGGTTTTGGATTTCACGAGCAGGCCTCGTTTCCTTCCCATTTGTTGCTTCCTTCCGTCCTCCTTTTGAGAAATCGAACACCGGGCTCAAAGCAAGCGAGAGCGGCAGCGGCCGCCCGGCTCTCCCGAGCGGTTGTGTTTGCACAGGGCAGGTGGGGGTTCCCCAGCCTCACCTCGCTGTCCTGAATTTATTACAGAGAAAGGAGAATGACCTGACACACACACACACACCCCCCTCGCCGTATTTCGGCTTCCCGACGAGCCGCGGCAGCCCACGCGCTGCTGCCCTGAACCACATTCAGGTTCACCGGGTCACCCGGTAAAAGCAGGGTTACCAGGACTCCTAGCAATTGGCTGATTAAAGGTAAGGAGGTTAATAATGGCTTTTAAGGATTGTTCTTACTCAAATAAATAAGAATCAAAACTTAATCTGCTCTACGGGCCGTAATCCAGCCGGTGCTCCCTTGCCAGAAATAGATGCACCAGGGCAAGATGCGGGCGGCCGGATGCCACCGCCGCAGCGAGCGTGGGTGCCATCATCAGTCACAGCCAGACACGGGGGCACGGAGCTACCCAGGTTTGTTCAGTGGGTCAAGCCTGAACCGTGTGTCTGGGGGCCCCTCCCCAGTCTCGAATCTCGAGCTGGATTTTTGGCTGAAGCCCATCCCCACTCTGCAGCCATCTCCCAATCTCCCCGCACCCGATTGGGTGCAGAGAGGTGAGGACAGGACCAGTATCGAGGTCCCTTTGCCCCCCACCCCATCCACGGGCTGGTCAGCGAGGGGTGTGGGGCTGGGGGCATCCCCACGGCCCCCTGCCCTGCTGCAGATGGCTGGGTCATCCGGGTGGTTTCCAAATGACCAAGTAAGGTTAAAACCACAGTGACTGTGGTTAATGGTGGCTGTGATTAGTCACACAGTAAGTGATCCAATTATAGCAACCCCTCCCCCAAACACCCCCCACTTCATCTGTTTAAAAGGAAAAGCCCAGACCTCCCTTAACTTGATTTCAGCACGGGTTTATAGCCGAAAGAAAAAGGAACCTGAGGTTGGAAAGGGAGAAGTGGGGGGCTGGGGAGGGGGAACCGGTGAGGTTCTGGTTTTGAAACCTGCCGCGGCTCACGGCGATGGGAAACCCTGCTCGTCCCCCCG
>NW_009619639.1:74385-74745 GCF_000690535.1 Cariama cristata
GTCTGCTGCCCGGCCTCGGCGGCTCAGTCCATCTCCTGCCACCGCTGTTGACTGACCCCGAGGCTGCTCTCCTGCTGCTTCCCACCTGGACCGCTGCACAGCTCCATTTCCTTTTCTTTTCTTTTTTTTAAAAAAAAAAAAGATTTCAAGCGATTTCAAGGACTCCACCTGATTCGCCTTGCAAATGACTATGGTTTTCAGAAACACATTTCCCCTTGTGCTGGGCCCAGGCCCTCCCACAGGCCAGCAGGGGAAGGGGATGAGGGGGATGAAGCCACTTGCTCCATCCTCCTCTCCCTCAGCTGGCGCTGGGAGCAGGTGACGGGCACCTGCGCCCCCACACCACCGGCTCTGCCCCCC
>NW_009619639.1:74842-78501 GCF_000690535.1 Cariama cristata
CTGCGGTGGCAGGCGGTCGTGCCTGCCCGCAGAGCATGGAGCTGGGCAGCACCCAGACACCCCAAACCGCCGTCTTGCCTGCAGGATCCCGCACCCTACAAATCCCGCTGGCATCCTCCGGCAGAGCCCTCTGCGGTAGGGCACGCTGCCACCGCCATCAGTCACTGTTATTTATTGTTGGCTGTCAGTGCCGAGCAATCCCTGGGGCACACGACGGCCGGGTAACGCTGATCCTGGTCCGGATCCTTCTCCACCTCTCCTTGCATGCGTGGGTTTTTTGGCCATGCAGCACACAAACGTAATCACCCCCACTGAGAGCAGGCATAGTCTTCTTCAGCAGGGTGAGGGTTGAGAAACGGTGAAGGCAAACCTGCAGATGAACAATGATGGCACAACTTTGCTCCCACGCTGCCGACTTTCGCCCCAGTGCACAGTTTTATGGGTGAGCTGTAAATCCGTGAGAAACCATCTAATGGAGATCCCGATCCTTCGGTGTGGTGTTTGCCGCTGTGTTCGTGGGGCCAGCTGTTACAGCCCCAGCCTTCCTCCTTCTCGTGGAAGTAGCCGCTTTGCTCCCAGCAATGGGCTTCCCAGCTCCATCTCATGTGCACCTCGGGTTTTATCTGGACAGGGCTGAAGAAACACCCGCAAAAGCTGAGCGGTCTGTCCCCAAGGAGGGCAAGTGAGGGGTGGGAGGCTGGGGACTGACCCAGCCTCAGCGGTGTGTTGTGGGGTGCCTTGGGGGGCTTGTTAAGACCCTGCTGGGGAAAAAATCTCCCCTTTTGAATTAGGGGGGAGTCTGTGGCTCCTCTTACAGCCATTCATTGTCCGCTGGCTGACAAATCGCCCCTGGCTGAGGGTACTCCCGGGGATCATACAGCAAATTGCAGTGAGTTTCTTGGCCTTTCAGGGCAATCGCTAGGAGACAAAGTATTGCTGAGGGCAAGATAGATGCGGGCACCTCCCTCTCTGCCCACCAGATTTCTTTCCAAATACACTTTGACTCAACACATTCTTGACTCCGTGAGTAACTGGGAACTTTCCTGGCGCTCTTCCAGCAGGTACTCCCCGTTATGTGGTTTGCCTGCTGATGCTGCCTTCCTGCTTGAACTTTCCTGCTTTTCCCATCTTCTCCCTCCCCTGCCTACCTTCCTGCTTGTCAGGAGGGTTTCTTCCCACTCCTGTCTCCAGCCCTTCCAGGCCAAGCCAAGGAAAACCTCCTCTCCTCCCTTCTTGTTGGAGACTGGTGCTTTGGCTGCGGCACCCGCTGGGGTGGGAGCCCCCCCTGTGCCACAGAGATGTGGGGGACCAGGTCCACCTCCCTCTTCCCTATCTGCCCATCCTCCTGGCTTCTGAGGCAGGGTTCAGCAAAACAGCCCTGGCACAATAAAATATTGTAGTCCTTTCTTGAACGGATGCCAGCTCCGACACCGGCATCGCAGCCCGGGTAAGCAGCAGCAGATGTCTGAGGCCTCGCAGAGCCATTTCCCAACGGAGGAGAAATGAATGACATAAAGTCTAGGTCAAGGTGGTCCAGCCCCAGCCGTCGCAGTGCCCGGAGATCAGGCTGAGCAACAACCGTCCTGCCTCTGCGAGGACAAGGGTGAAGGGGCCAAGGGAGGGCTGGGGGGAGCCCACCTGCCTCTCGCAGGTCCCCTTGGCCCAGGGCACCACTTTTCCTGCAGAAAGAGAGTGATGTTCTCATGAGATTTAGGAACATCCATGGCCAGACCCCAGAACTGACACTCAAGCAGGTTAAAACATGCTAGGTTAAACAAATTCTGAGCATCAGTTATTTTCTAGTTGCCAACATATGCCAGTCCGCCAGCGAGGCTAACCGGGCTGCGTGAGCCCTTTTTCCCAGCACGGCCGGCCCCTGCCCTGGGAACTGTTTGTATCTGGGACAGGGAGCGGTTGAAAAACTCCTCTGGCCCTTTGCACAGCATCCTCTCTCAGCTGTACCACCGCTGCAAAAACGCCTTGTGCGTCTTAAGACCGAGTACAATCGCACAGGACCGGGAGGGCAATGTGTAACAGGCAGCCGGCATCAGTCCTGCCCGTGAGGCTACAAGCATTATCAGAAACATCACCGTTAGCATTGTTTATTGTTTGCACACCAATGAGATATAGAAGCACCTACCAAGGATAAGGATTACATTTTTTCCACATCTTGGCAGAGCTGATTCCTGCCAGTAAGTGGTTCGAATTTTAAAGTTTGATCCAAAACCCACAAAGTCCTGCAAACCTCGATCGGCTGCGCTTCAAGTTCTTCATGAGCAAAGAAGTGGAAAGAAAAACAAAATAATTTTCTTTAATGAATGGAAGGGAGGGAAGAAATTCCCAAATAATTATAAGTGTGTTTACAGTGACTCCCACTGTTTTATGCCTGTGACCCTGGGTCAGATGTGGGGTTTTGTATAGATCCATCCATAAGTACATAATACACTTGTCATAGATGAGATCAGCATTGATGTATTTTTCTGGCAGCTTTGGAGCCATCATATTTTCAATGTTTTGTCCAGTCAATCACATCTCAAATGGTGAGGTTTCCATCACGTCCCTCCACCATCTCCTAGGAGCTCTTTGTTAGGACAGTTTCTCGGTGCTGGCAGTAACTCGCCGGCTAGAGAAAGATGAGCCTTGTTTGCAATTTGCCTAAAAATGACCTGGTTTATTTGTGTTAACTGGATACAAAATGTTATCCCTTGCAGTTCTCCCTGACTCTTATCAGCCTGACTCACAGGGATCAAGGAGCACATACTTACGTGGCCAAGCACGATGCTGTGCAGAGCTACCCGGGGCAGACCCGAGCAGCCGTCCTCGCTGACCGGAGGCAATAAACCTCTGTTTGCTCCCCAGCCCTGCTGGGAACATCAGCCTGGGATGAGCAAGGCACCTACGCTACATCCAGCACCAGATGTAGCTCCCTGGGAGCAGACACCCACTTGACGGCACGGTGCAGTTGGTGCCAAGCTCGGGCACGGTGCCCTGAAGCGCGGAAGGCAGGCGGCACAGCCGTGAGAACCATGTAGCCTGGAGGTCTCGCTAATGGGCAGCTACGGGCTTACTAGTTGCTTTCCTTCCTTGCAGGAAATCCGCAGGGGTATGCCCGGGCTTGGAAACCAAGCTGCTTTTAACACGTCTTTGCAGGCATCGCCGGATGCGCTCAGGGGCTGCCCCGTCGTTTGCACGCTCGCCGGCCCTTGCTTCCCGTGAAATTGTTGCTGCAGGTAGGGTGTGGGTGAGCAACCCATCTCCCCCTTCCCACACCTTCTCCCTCTCCATAAAACACTCATATAAAGTGTACACCCACTGTGGGATCCCTTCCCAGTGTAAATTCACCCTAGATAGGCGTAGACACTTTGCTGATGAGTTCATACCGTGGGCCAGCAGACTCTGGCTGTGGATCGGGGTGCCTGAGCCCTACCAGAGGGGCTACCTAGGTTGGTGTACCCAAGTGTCTTCACTCACTTTTGTGGCACTAGCCTATGCTGACATGGACTCATCACAGCAAAGGGGGTAGCTTCGGCAATATCATACACATTTTAATATTTTTCACACCAGCGTCGTTTTGTGTTTCCACCTGTTTATCCATCCCTCGTCCCTGCTCCCCTTCTCTGTTGGCTGTGGCCGAAGTAGCTGGGGGTCATTTCTCTCCC
>NW_009619640.1:0-2258 GCF_000690535.1 Cariama cristata
CCTTTCCAAGGGCCCACTGATCCCCCGGAGGTGTTTGGGGGGGAACTGATAACTCCTGGGGGGCTGGCAGTGCTGCCCCCTCCCCACCCTTCCCTGGCCCTGCCTGCTCTCACACTCTCCCGGTGGGGTGTCTCTGCTCCTTCTTTCCCCAGGGCACCTTCTCGCTCATCATTGAAGCTCTGCATACGGACTCTCCGGATGACCTTACCACAGGTAACTGTCCCGAAACAGCCTCTTCCCTGGAATAATCCCAGCCCTGCAGCTCCACTTGGCCCTTCTCTCTGTGATGTGCAGCATGTTCCCCCCATCCCATCCCTGCTCCTCTTCTGGAGACCATGGGAAGAGAGGCCAACCTGTTGGCACGCAGCCCTATCATCCTGCCTCTGCGGTTCCCCTCCCACCAGAGACCCCCAGTTGAGCATCTTCCTACACCCCTGCCTGCTTTGGGCTCCCTAATCACGCCTCTCCTCTCCACTCTCTCACAGAAAACCCCGAGCGCCTCATCAGCCGCTTGGCCACCCAGAGGCACTTGGCGGTGGGTGAAGAGTGGTCCCAGGACCTGCACAGCAGCGGCCGCACTGACCTCAAGTACTCCTATCGCTTCGTATGTGACGAGCACTACTATGGAGAAGGCTGCTCTGTCTTCTGTCGCCCCCGGGACGATGCCTTTGGTCACTTCACTTGTGGAGAGCGTGGCGAGAAAGTTTGCAACCCGGGCTGGAAAGGCCAGTACTGCACTGAGCGTGAGTGTCCACTTTCTTGTCTTGCCTGGCGCTGGTTGCAGCAGTGTCCCCTGAGCTCTTGGGGAGGGGTTTCTCTGACATCAGGCCCCACAGGAAAGGGGGAACCGAGCTACCGTGGGTGGAGGTCTGGTGCTGTGTACCGGCTTTACTGGTGTGGGGGGGCAGGAGGTCCTCAGCATTGCCACAGAAAGTTAAAGCAGGCAGCCCCTTCTCAAGCTAATAAAATCTCAGGGTCAACGTTACACTCTTGCTCGTTTGCTGTAGACAGCAGCTCTGATAGCAAAATGTTCAGCAGTTGCTTGAGGATTAATTAAAATATATTAGGACTGCTTTTTATACCTAGGCACCCCTTCAACCATGGTACATTGATATCATCCTCTACGGGGTACATGGCTTCAGGAGAGGGAGCTAAGCTTTGGCAACATCCATGCGGCAGGCCTGTTGGTTGGCTTGTTACGGTCTGGTGTCTTGCCACCTTGTATTGAGAAAAGTATTGCGAGGTCTGAGATTTTCTCTGTGGCCTCTACCCCATACATTTCTCATTTGGGGTACTCATAAACTGCCACTATCAGAGATTGTTGCACCTGGAGCCACAAGAACATTCAACTTCTTCCCCATCTCCCTTCTGTGCCATTGCCATGATCATTACTATTAATAAAGTAGTGAGAGACGTGAGTTTTAAAGTACGCCTGAGCTTGAAGATGTTGAGGAATGGGGTAGTGTTGATACAGCGGGAAAAGCTGGGACAGTAAGCAGATCAGAGAGCGGACAGTCAGGGATGTCAGATACCTGCAGCTTTTCCAAGATTACCACCCTTGGTAGATCCATGGCGGTGTGAACCCGAACACGCACGCAGAGCTCCTGCTACAGCGTGTGATGGCATTCTCCGTCCGTGTGTGTACACGGATCTGACGTACGCTGGCAGATGACGTACTGGATGAGTGCTCCTCTCCAGTCACCAAAGGGCCAGGCGGGCAGGGAGAAAACAGTTACAGGCTGTAAAGCGGCCTCTGGGTTTGCTTCTTGTTGTGTTTTTGTTTTGCTTAAAGCCCACCTACACTGTGGTCTCAGCTGAGCTCCTATCAAACGCGCCCAGATCGATTCATGCTGTTAGCAACGGCTAGGATGCTTTGAAATTCGTGGTACAACGTTGCACAATAAACAGCAGGCAGAGGGGCTCGCATTTCCTTTGATAGTGTTTTAAATAGGAACTACAACCTTTCCCATGATCAAAAGTGCCTAGCCCAGTTGTGTCAAGGGGTGGGGAATAAGGAAGCATTTTGATAATGAGCTCTTTCGGGGCTGTCAGCACTTTTGGATGCCTGTACACTGCTGCTCCTCCCATAGCAAAGTAGAAGGCTGTCCGTCTGTCTTGACTCGTTACGTACACTCTTCGCTCCGCTTTCCCTCTCGGAAAAAAACCAGCTTATAAGAGCGACGCAAACCTACTGGGCAGGGGAGATGTGTTTATGTGTGCATGCAAAAAGAATGTTTTGCCGTTAGCGAGCGGAGCTG
>NW_009619640.1:2508-2750 GCF_000690535.1 Cariama cristata
ACCTCTTTTACCAAGGCTGCACCAACCCGCCCACCCCTTTTCGGAGCGGGTTTAGAGGGGCGGGGGGGGGAGAAGGAGGGAGGAAGAACTTTAGACTTATTTATTTGAATAAGGAAAAAAAAAAAAAAAAGTTTTTTTGCAGCGAAATCACGCGCGTGCCATAGATTAACTGCGGGCAGGGATAGGCTGCCCGGCCGCCGGCCGCCGGCCCCCTTGGCTCCCACGCTGGGGGATTGTTGTGG
>NW_009619640.1:2781-17900 GCF_000690535.1 Cariama cristata
GCTGGGAGAGAATAGACAATAGAGCAGCTGTCTTGCACTGGCACCCTGCACACCAGCTGTCCACTCTTATCTGCACACACACTTTCGGGGGATATTAAGAGGTGGAGCTGTGTGCATAGAATTGGAAAAAAGGACTTCTGACCCTCACTGGGAAGGGAAGGCGGGGGGTGAGGGGCTGTGGGGAAGGGAGCAATTGTGAGCCTTCTTTTGTCTGTGTGCAACTGTATTAAGAAGAATGCTCATCCCCGGTGATAAGTAAAGTGCCCAGTTACGGGGCGAGATCAATACTCCTGCAGACTCCAGAGATTAACTCAGCTGCGCTTAACTGCCTCGACCTAGTAAAAGGGGCTCGCTCCCCACCCGCAAGGTGCTCTTGGGATCGGACTCGTAAAAGGGAGGCGTTTGGCCCCGGTGCTGATGTCTTTCCCTGCTCGGTTTGTTTACAGCAATTTGTTTGCCTGGATGTGATGAGCAACACGGCTTTTGCGACAAACCTGGGGAATGCAAGTAAGTTTTCCACTCCCCTCCTGCTCCTTTCTTTGTCTTTAATGTTGATGCTCTGGTGTTAAGTAAGCCAGTGGTCATTTGAAGGGTCGGTTTAAATGCCTTTCTTCATATTAGATGGTAATTTGAGAAATCCAAGTGATGCCAGATCAAAGTATTAATCTACAAGTCAAACATCGGTGCCATTAATATTAACCTAACGAGTTTACAGTGCTGTGTGTAAGGTTTAGCTGTTTGTTATTAGAGTAAACAAATTAACTACCTGGAACCGTGGCTCTGCCTAAGGAAGTGGAAGAAATAGCTGGGACCGATGAAAGCTGATGCTATGGTTGGACTCGGTGACTTTCTCACATGAAGGATCACTGAGGGCTTTTAGGAAACTTGATCCTTGGCATCAGTGTGTTTGCAGAGTTTGCATTAGGGTATCCAACTGCGAGAAGTCTAAATCTGACGAGACTTTGTTGTTGTTGTTGTTGTTGTTGTTTTTTTTTCCAGATGCAGAGGGGGTTGGCAGGGGCGATATTGTGATGAGTGCATCCGATACCCAGGCTGCCTTCATGGTACCTGTCAGCAGCCGTGGCAGTGCAACTGCCAGGAAGGCTGGGGTGGCCTTTTCTGCAACCAGGGTGAGTTCTCAGTTGTTGCCTGAGCGTCTGTTTTAAAACGCAGAACGCAAGCGGGTATTTCCAGTTTGCCCACCCCGTGCTAACCTTGCAAAGTAGCAAGTGTCTTGACTGCCCTCTTTTAAAAAAAAAAAAAATCTTTTACAGACCTGAACTACTGCACCCACCACAAGCCCTGCAAGAACGGTGCCACATGCACCAACACTGGTCAGGGGAGCTACACTTGTTCTTGCCGACCTGGGTACACAGGCTCCAACTGTGAGATCGAAATCAATGAATGCGATGCCAACCCTTGCAAGAATGGTGGGAGCTGCACCGTAAGTTTGAGTTCCTTGTGCCACCTGAACCCCCAAGGGAGGCGTTAATGTCAGTTTTACTGATTTTCAAAATCCCTTTTTGGATTTCAAAGCAACTTCAGATAAATATTTTGACCATTTCTCCTTTCTTCCCCCTAGGATCTCGAGAACAGCTATTCCTGCACCTGCCCCCCGGGCTTCTACGGTAAAAACTGTGAGCTGAGCGCAATGACTTGTGCTGACGGACCATGCTTCAATGGTGGGCGATGCACCGACAACCCTGATGGGGGATACAGCTGCCGCTGCCCACTGGGTTATTCTGGGTTCAACTGTGAAAAGAAAATCGATTACTGCAGTTCCAGCCCTTGTGCTAATGGTAAGGCCAAACATGCTACAGTGACCTTCTAAGAGGAGACCATCCAGTTACTTTGGCTTCTGGTCTGGGGTTCGTAACAAGGCCCACTGATCGATCGTGGTCCATGTCATGTCAAGAGTTGACTTGATGGAGGAGCTGTACTTAAAAAGTAATGGTGTGATTTGGACCACTGCTGCAGATCGCATTTTCTCAGGGAGTGACTGTGGCCAGGCAACTTGGCCTCAAGTTTCGTGCATAAAAATGTGGAGGATTATACTTACAAATGTTTTGCAAAGGCTCTTTGAGTTCTGTGGATGCAAAATGCCATACAAGTGCTAAATATTATTACTTGTAATCTGCTAACAGTAATCTTCCTGTTTTGATTAAACTAGTGAAGACTTTCTTTACTGCTGTCCTCCTCATTCATTGCCACTCAAACTCTGTAACGTGAGATTGTGGTGTTAACCTGATCTGGACTACCTTTGTTGTCCAAGCTGAGTGAAATGTTAAAAAGGGAATAGGATGGAGAAAGAAAAATAGATCTGATTGATTAACAAATATCTTCCTTTAAAAAAACCAACTGTACTTTTTATGGTGGATCAGACTTGGCAAAGGGTGAGCTAACCTTTCACAAAGAAAGCTTTTCTCATCTGCTGGTTCTGACGGTCACCCCGAGAGCAGCAGGTAGGAGGCTGTGGGGTCTGGCTGCCCACCACTCAGCGCTCGTCCCCTTTGATGTCTTGCAGGAGCCCAGTGCGTCGATCTGGGGAACTCCTACATATGCCAGTGCCAGGCTGGCTTTACTGGGAGACACTGCGATGATAATGTGGACGACTGCGCCTCCTTTCCCTGCGTCAATGGAGGGACCTGCCAGGATGGCGTCAATGACTATTCCTGTACTTGCCCCCCGGGATACAATGGGAAGAACTGCAGCACCCCGGTGAGCAGATGCGAACACAACCCCTGCCACAACGGGGCCACCTGCCACGAAAGAAACAACCGCTACGTCTGTGAGTGTGCCCGGGGGTATGGTGGGCTCAACTGCCAATTTTTGCTCCCCGAGGCGCCTCAGGGTCCGGTCATCGTTGACTTCACTGAGAAGTACACGGAAGGCCAGAACGCCCAGTTCCCTTGGATCGCCGTCTGCGCCGGGATTATTCTGGTCCTCATGCTACTGCTGGGGTGTGCTGCTGTGGTCGTCTGCGTCAGGCTCCGAGTGCAGAAGAGGCACCACCAGCCTGATGCCTGCAGGAGCGAGACCGAGACCATGAACAACCTGGCGAACTGCCAGCGCGAGAAGGACATTTCCATAAGTGTCATTGGGGCCACTCAGATTAAAAACACCAATAAGAAAGTAGACTTTCACAGCGATAACTCCGATAAAAATGGCTACAAAGTCAGATACCCATCAGTGGATTACAATTTGGTGCATGAACTCAAGAACGAGGACTCTGTTAAAGAGGAGCACAGCAAATGTGAAGCCAAGTGTGAAACGTATGATTCGGAGGCAGAGGAGAAAAGTGCAGTACAACTAAAGAGGTATCTCTCACATCTAAGCGCAGGGGGCACCTTGACTCTGAAGGGGGGGTGTGTGTCTCATAGGTATCGTTAAGCGACAGCCATCTGACCTGTGTTGTCTCTTTTTCTATTCACTAGTGATACTTCTGAAAGAAAACGACCGGATTCAGTCTATTCCACTTCAAAGGACACAAAGTACCAGTCGGTGTATGTCATATCAGAAGAGAAAGACGAGTGCATCATAGCAACTGAGGTTAGTATACTGCCTGGCAGTTGGAACAGGAGAGAAAAGTCTCGGTGTGCAACCCTCATCTAACACACGTCAGGGCAGCTAAACTCTTTTTCCGTGGTGCCACAGCCATATGTACCTGTTGACATCCAGCCAGCTTGAGTTTGTCATTCTGTGGATGTTGTAAAGACGAGCTCAGTGACTTGCTGCTGTCAATGTTACGGGTACGACGACTTTTGCAGACAAGGGTACAACGATGGCGTGGCTGTGGTCTGCTGACCTACCCCTTCGTGTGCTTCACGCAGAGTCCATTCTTGCCCGGCATAAAGACAGAGTCCCGACCCTCTGCAGCCTTACAGCCCTCTTCCTAACCTTCCATTAACCTCTCCTGATCTCTGCTCGTGTTTTCTCTCACCAGGTGTAAACCAGAGGCGACAGGGCAAGGTGGTTGTTCAGAACAATTTCAGAGGAGACGTGCCCCAATGAATGCTGCTGAAAGAGGAATGGGAGATAGATTCCTTCACTGACTGCTGCTGAGAAACTAAATTCAGGCTTGAGCTGGTTCTCTACTGAAGTTAGCAAAGTGACTGCAAAATAAAGAAACACGATGGACACCAGGCAAGGGTCTGTGTTCAAGGATTACTGTTGCACTGCCTTTTATGAATTTTATCATTGCACTATGGTCAGTTGCTTTTCTATATATATTTAAATGAATGGACTTAATTACTACATAAGAAGCATGCACTGCCTGAAGTGTATATTTTGGATTCTTATGAGCCAGTCTTTTCTTGAATTAGACACACAAACACTGCCTTTATTGTCTTTTTTGATACTAAAATGTGTTTTTACTAGGTGAGAAAAAGTGTGTTATTTTTTTGAATCTGTAAAAATATTTTCATGATAATTGTAAAGCTTGAGTATTTTGTGATGTTCATTTTTTTATAATTTAAATTTTTTGGTAAATATGTACAAAGGCACTTCGGGTCTATGTGACTATATTTTTTTGTATATAAATGTATTTATGGAATATTGTGCAAATGTTATTTGATTTTTTTTTACTGTTTTGTTAATGAAGAAATTCATTTTTAAAATATTTTTCCAAAATAAATATTATTAATGATAACCGGAGTGCTATGTTTATTCCGTAACCGATGATGAACTGACTGAACCTTGCAATCAGGCATCCGACAGGCTTCTGTGGACTCGTGGGTGGATGGGGTAGGACCGAAACCTATCACAAAAACTGGGGAACAACTTGTTCTGTGTAGACTCCCCCCTCTTTCCCCTCATAACCTTCTGAACTGTTGACCCCAGGGTTGTGCTCACTCTTGCCCCAAAGGCTAATGTCTGTCAAAACCATGAGTAATGTTTGCTCAGTCACGTTGGGCTGCGTATATATAAACACGTAGGGCATCACTTCCCGAGGAAGAGCAATGCGAGTGTGCTCCGTCGCAGTCCAGGCACGGGGCTTGTCGTGACTCAGCTCTTCGTTTCTTGCAACCTTAAACACTTGTCTGGAGCCCAGGGGGGTTGGGGAAGCCCAGGGCACGCTGGTGAGGGCCCCCAGCTCTGGTCCTTGATGTGCACCCATGGGATGTGAGCTCCCCCAGTCACCCTTGCCAGGGGCTGGCCCTGACATCGAATTGACTGGTGGCCACAACTCTCCTGGCTATGATACCTGCCTGATGCATTTGTTGCATCTTTGGTTTCCGCTCTGCCCTTGGCGCCTGCTGCCTTCGTATCGGGGCAGGGTGTGATCCCATCCTCTGGCTTGACCTGAACGCTCAGGCAATTTCCCCAACTAGCGGAGCCCCTTCAGAAACAGGTAAAGTGTTCTTCCACTTCAGGAAAAAAAGGAAAATCTAGGAAATAATTTCTTTTTTGCTCCATTAAAGCTGAAAACTAATCGTGGGTCACCTTCTGCAGCTTCAGGGAGCCGATGAAAATCCTCTGTTCCCATTCACTTCAGGGGAGGGGGATGCTATCCTAAACACAAAGAGTGTGATAGCAGATATAATCAAGCAATTATCGCAGCTGGTGATCTATAACTGTAAAGTATATACGTGGTTCCCTTGTTTTAGCGTACATAAGTACATGAACCACTGGAACTGTACTTTGGTGGGAGGTCAATGGAAAGCTCACACTGACTGCGGGGGCTTGTCCGTCTCTAAGGCCTCCTCGCTAAGCCAAACCTTAGACAAGATCTACTGACTCACTTTTCATGAAGTGACCCGGCAGGTCAGCCTCTTCATTTATCCCAAAGTGTCTTTTTAGGGAAAGTAGGATAGTGATGGGAGGTATTAAAAACCAGCCTGTCCGTGATGGTCTGAACAGCATTTTTAATCTGAGCAGTAACATAACAACCTGCCAATAACCAGCCAATGCATCACATATTAAACGAGACATGACGGTGTGTACGGCAGCAGGTGTTCAGAGCAATGTAATCTCACAGACTGGACAAACAAGTGAGCCTTGGTAGGTTTTATTGCCATCTCTGTTGCTGATTTGCTCTTCGACCTTGGGCAAATGGCTTTATTTCTCTCTGTTTCCTCTTCTGCCCAAGTTTTTTGGAGCAGGCTTGTCTCTTATGATGGGCTGCACTTTGCTCAGTCCATGCTGTGGTCTCAGCTGGGCCCTCTTAATGCTGCTTCTGTAGAAATAGCAGTAACGAACGGAAAATCATTGATGGCCGAGTGCCTCTGTAACGTCAGGTCTTCAGTGCTACAGCAAGTACTACTTTAATATGGTGTCAGGTAAAGGTCTGGAAAAGTACACAGCTCCTTGCTCTTGTAGACAGGCACAGCATCAGCATGTACCTAACTTCACTTAAAAACAAAGCAGCTTTGGAAAGCGCAGTTTTTCCGAGTGTGCTAATTACCAGGAGTGCTGAGCTTGGCGAGTGAAGGAAAACGTACTGTGGGCAAAGGGAAGGGCATGGCCTTGTCCTTCTGAAGCACCTTCCGAAATGATGGCTATGTAGATGAGCCCAATGGCTTCTTCCATTTCTGCCTTGAGCAGAGCTGAGGCTGCTGCCATATGCAGGATTTATTTCTTGTACAGGATTACTAAGTCCCCCCAAAATCTTAGTGTGTGCGTACACGGGGACTCTCGGTGACCAGAGCAGGTTGAGGCATACAGTGTGGAGCATGGGGTCCACACTCCTCACCTTTAACACCTGGGCCTTTCTGGGGAAAAAAAAAAAAGGATGATCTGGGCAGGGGGTGGAAGTCGTGCATGTGTTTGCTTGAGAGAGAGAAGGCGGCACATGCAGGTGCCGAGCCGTGCGTGCCGGCGGCCCAGGGGCCGCCGAGGTGGCGGTCCGGGTGCAGCGAAGGTGCCTGCCTGCCTCGGCCCTGCCAGAGGACGGGAGCTCTGCTGCCAAAAAGCGGCGGGAACCTCCCTGTCAGCAGGGTCTCTGAAAGGCCTCCTCGTCCTAAAACGAGAGGAGAGCCTGCCTGGGGAGGCCGTTTAGCCAGGACAGCTGAGAATTCAGGGCCTGATCCAAAGCCCATTAAAATTAATGGAAAGGCTCCAACGAGCTGCAGGGACACATGGCACCGTGCCCCTCCTGACACAGCACATCTCCGGCTCTCCCCGGGGAAGCTGCACGTACCGATGCAGCGCGTGTCCCCGTGGGTGGGGGACGTGAAAGCCCATGGCCGGTCTAGTCAGGCCTGCTCCCCGGGCGGCTCGTTCCCCTGGTGCCAGCCCGCGCGCTGTGCCGGGGCCCTGGGGGCCTGGGGTCTCTCCTCAGGTGGTCGCTGCCACTCCGTCCCTTCATGGCCCCACCTCGGCCTCCAACATCTCCTCCCCTCCGCCCTGCAGCCGCCAGGGAGGGCTTGGCCTCCTTCGGTGCCAGGTCTTAACAGGGTGGGCCGGAGAGGGCACCCCTCAGCCCGCTCCTCGGCCTACAGACCGGTTTCTCTCTGGCAAGCGACATTTGCAGGGTTGTCATGGACAGGACATGGCAGGGACTTAGAGGCGCTGAAACAGCAGGAGAGGTTGGCTGCCCTGTGTGTGGAAGGGGACTTTTGAAGTGAGGTGGGTCACAGATTTCGAAACGTAGGCAGCTTTGGGTTCAGACAGCATGTCTTCGGTTTAATTGCAAGACATGGGTTTATAAATTGCTCTAAATTGATATTTGTGCTTACTTTGTACACAGTGCAGGAGGACAGCTTGGGTGTCAGGAAACTTGGGTACTATTCCTGGCTCCGCCACAGACCTGATGTGTAACCTTGGGAGAGGAAGGATGGTCTTGTGGTCAAGGTGCTGCGGAGGGACTCGGGAGGGCCCCCTTCTATTTCCAGTGCTCCCTCCAGACTTCCTGTGCAACCTTGGACCTGTGTCACTTAATCTTTCCAGGACCTTAGGAAAATGAGGGCCTCCTGGTTGTTCTAACAGGGAGGAGGTAATTTGTGCTTGTGAGAGGATCCCGTGGCGGTGGGGAATGTTAAAATACCCTCCAAAGGCGAGTAAGGCTATTTCCTATCTCTGGATGTCAGATGGCTTGTCTGCGAAGCGGCAAGCTATTTTTGCGAAGCGCTTTCAGATGCTTGTATGGAATAAAGACCCCTATCACAATTGGAACATCCATCATCTCAGAGAGGATACGCAAACCCTGCACTGGCAGCAAGGAGACAAACCGGCGGAGGGGAGGGAGGCAGCTGTGGTGGTATGAGTGTGTGTGCAGTGTGTGCAGGGGGAATGTGATGCAGTTACGTGCCGGCGGCATGGAAAGGATGCCACGCACAGCAGTGTTAATGTTGGAGGGCCACAGTGCCATCAGCCTCCTCTCACAGGTCAGCACCTGCAATCGAGGTCTGTAGCTGGCTCTCTGCTGTAGCAGGTTGTCTTTCAGCAAAACAATTTTGCAGGTAGAGATAAAGATTAAACTCGGCTTGGGACCAGGAGGGACAAGAAGGAAAGCTGCAGAAATGATACAGATAGGAATTCTTCACTGATAGACTCTGGGAAACCTCCCTATTGTTGTGACCTAATATCCAAAGTCATACATGTGAAAGAAAATGACCTGAGAACTACTTCTAGGCCAAATCCCAAACTAAGTAGCAATCTTTCATGATGCCTGGCATCTACTTGTGTCAGACGAATGTGGAGCCTCTCCGTTCCCTTCCCTCCTCGGCAGCCACTTTTTTTCACCTGGCTGCTGAGACCTGGCTTTCTGCCTGTGTCTCTGCTACCAACTGTGCAAGTCAGAAAAATCAAGAGCCTGGCTGGTAAAGACCCAATGTGCACAACGAGGCAGATTTTCAGATGAAACATGGGACCTACTGTTGTGAAAACGTGAGGGCTGATCCTGCTGCTCGCAGACCCACTGCTGTGCAGGAGCTACTGTCTGGTCAGGGAGGTGGGGGAGATGAGACTGGAGGTCATAGCATCCTTGTGACAGGTCAGCTTTTTTTTTCTTAGGAAGAAACATCCCTAGTCTTTTCTCCTGCTGCTGCGGCCTCACCTGCTGTACCAATAAATTCAACACTGCTGGGGTTGCTCTCTGGCCCTACGGCCAGTCGGTATGATTGGATCTGCATCCATAATGTTAAACTCTCCCAAACCACCTGCTTACATCCACGGGTCCTGCTTTGTGCCTTGGAACAGCCTGGGCCATTGCTAACTGCAGGGGCAAAAGCGTGGCAGGGAGCACTGTAGCAAAGCAAGGATACAGATGAATGCAATCCAGAGACCAGGAGCTGCTTAATTTCCCAGCACAGGTGTATCCAGAGCATCTTACTGCTGTGGTCGGGAGTGCCTTACTCCTTGGCATAGCCGAGGAATGCTGTGTGTCAGCTGTGGGGTTAACTGGGTCAGTGCAGACTCATGCCACCTGCTAGAGGCAACTATATAAACTGGCATTGCTTACTTTATAGCTGGCTCTATGCATGGGTTATATAGGAACAGGGTGATTTTTTTCATGGTATAAAACTATATCAGGTGAATGGCCAGCGTAGATGCAGCTACACTGAAATAAAGGTCATGTACATCAGTGCAGATACCTTCCCTTCCCTTGTTTATTTATCTAAACCGTGCTAGTAAAAGCAACTTTATACCACTATGTTCTCCAGAGCGTGGCTGTGCGGCTATAAAGATGCAGGTATAATTCAGAAAATAGATGGCTTTTTGGACAAGGCTGGAGCTCTCACAGCTGCGCGGGCTCCGGACTGCTAGTTACTGCCTGTATCTCCATGGGGTAATGTCCCAGGGCGCTGAAGGCTGAGCAGTAGAAAGGAACAGGCCAGGGGCGTTCTGTGCTCTCTTCTGTAACATGAAACTGGAACTTTGTGAGGACAGCACTTTCTGTGGGAAAGGACAGAGCAGATGGACACCTCTGACCAGCCCTTAGTGCGGGAAGGACGTGGGCTGCAGAGCCATTTCTGCACCCAGCTCCCACCGCTGCCAGGGTGTTCATGCTGGAGGCAGTTGATGATCATTTCTGTTCAGAATTTTTACCTAGCCGAAAGTTATGTTTCTCCACAACACTTCAAAGTCAGTATTTTTACAAAGGAGATTTTCAGTGGGGAAACTTTTTTTCGGCTATGGTAAACTGAAATACCTTCTTGAAAAGCTCTTAGGAGTTTCACTTTCTTTGTGAAGCAAGATAGTGAAAAGACAAATAAGTGTTTCCCGGCAGATGGCAAATTAGCTGAAAACTTCCTTTCTTGTTTTTTTTTTTTTTTTTTTTTTTTTTTCCCCCTCAAAATAGAATGGGTCTGGGAATTTTATCTCATTAAAAAGTTGTATATTTTACTTTTGATTTTACTTTAGAATGCGAACATCTTTAAAGATAAGTTCTCCCTCTCATCCCATTTTCTGGCCCTAAGCATCACTTTAGTAGCCTGAGGAAGGTTGTATTTAACAAAAGCAAACTACACGATTTGGCCATATGTCAGAAAATGCTTTTAATGGTAACCTGCACAAGGAAAAACTGGTATCCTCAAGAACAACTAATTACATGAGGCACAAAGCATTATGAGATATGAACTCCTAGCATAAAAAGCTAATACTTTACTATTAGTATAAATAAATTAAACCTCTTCAGAACATTTTCAACAGGTGTAGAGTCCAAATACCCCATCTACATTTAAAGTAAAAATTGTATGGAGGAGAATCAGGCCTCCAACACCTGGATCCAAGTTTCACATCCAAGACAATTTGGATATTACTTGTGCGTTTTCCTTTTCAAGGCACTAAGAGATTTTTCCTTTACATGGTTTTCCATGTATGCAAATGCGGGTGTTTACAAAGGCCACCTGTCTGAAAAATGTGAGCCCTTTGCTTCGGTTTGGTTTTACCTTGGTTTGAATCAAAGGGCCCGTGGAATTCTCCATTGCCCCGCAGCGGTGATGGTTTGGCACAGCTGCTGCTGCTGCTGCTGCCGCCGTGACTGCGGGCGTTCTTGGGAAAGTCAGATGCCCGATGCTTTCGCTCAAAGCGAGCAGGATTGTTCAGAGCAAAAAACTGATGTGGAATGTCTACATATCGTGCTTGTCATAGCCTGTATCTTAATTTTCTTTCTTTCTTTTTTTTCTGTATCAGTTTAAAGAAAGGAACCGTGAAAAATGTATGATGTTGTGTAAGTTCTTCTAATTGACTTCAGGAAGCGTTATCTGGAATGGCAGTTGTGAGCACACAAACTCAGCAGACTTATCTGCGTTATCTAATTACCAGACTATAAAGTTCTGCTGACATTTCCTTTTGATAAATACAATACACTGCTTGCTTTATCTATCTGTATTAAAGAAACAATGTTCTCCTAAATCCAATGTCATGCATGTTTTTTACTAAAACAACGTTATAAATCCCAGGACTAACAGAAATGTTGCCACAACTTCAACAGTCCTAAATGAAAACAGTGGCTTTCAGATGAAAAACATTATCTAATGGTGTTAGGAAACCACTACAAATCTCATTGTTTAAACTGTGAATAAGCATGAAACAGCTTTGACAGATATTTATTAAGCAAAGAGAGCTGGAAAAAGAAAAAGGAAAAAAAGAGCGGCAATATTACAGGTACGCTTGCATTTCTTCACTGCTGCTGATGTGTTTAATGATGCGCTGAAATAATAGAATCATAGAATCGTTTAGTTTGGAAAAGACATTTAAGATCATCGAGTCCAACCATACATCTAACACTGCCAAGTCCACCACTAAACCATGTCCCTAAGCACCACATCTACACGTCTTTTATACTATATATTATTTTATATTATATATTAGTGTTTACCATAAGGTTTTCAAACCAGGATTGCCAGAGCTGGCTGGACTTTCAGAGCTCACTTCTACAGGTGCACAGGAGGGGTTTGGATGATGGCGGAAAGCAGGACTTCCCACACCAAGCCTTGGTGCTGGAAGCCTGCAGGTAATGGATATAAAGGAAAGGTGCCTCTAAATAATGCTTGTTGCTGTTTGATCTCCTCTGGTTTCTTCTGCAACACGAGAAGAGGTTTGGGTGCTTCCTGCACTGGGAAGGGAAGGGGCAAGAGGCAGCCAGGGGCTGTTGGAGGAAGAGGTAAGGCAGGGCATCATTTTCCCTGGGGAACCCTGCACCTCTGGACAGTGCTAGGGATGTAGGGGAGCTCCCAGAGCCATGCTGGTGGGGGAAGGCGGGTGAGGACCCCCCTCGCCAGCTCCGCAGGGGACCCTGGCTGGGCTGGATCTGAGGTGGAGGCTCCGACAGAAGACAAACCAGACACAGAACCGTTGTAACACCTGTAGCACTGAAATCCCAGCTTGTGAGCCCTCTGTTTCCATTTGCCTCAGTGAGAATTAGGCATAGCGGGGTCGTGTGGTTGGGAATCCTTTGGCACTGGTACACACCCCACAGTCGCTGTGTGCCCCTGCCCCTGTGACCGATTAACCAGGGCATCCCAAAGATTAGAGGCCACACAAATATTCAGCAGAAGATATTGGATGCTCAGGGCTTTTTGAACCTATGTTTAGAATAAAGAAAGAATCCACAAGTGAAAAAGAAAAGCTGTGATACCATGCTGGGGTAAGCTGTAAACACACGTTGTAGATCAAATGTAGCCACCAAGTTCTGGGGATGTTCCAAAGAGCACTTTTCTATCAGATAGAAAAGATACCCATTTCTGTCAGAAATGCTAAAGGAAGTGTTAATGACGGGAATAAATAACAGGTGCTGGGAGCAGCTGTTACTGATTAATGACTTGTCTTTTTTTAAATAGGTTTTCTGTTGGGGGAATCAGAAGTTTTCAGTAGTGCTCCATTGTCAGACATTTGAAGCATGTTTTTTCCTTTTTCTAATAAAGTGCTCCCCCGTTATTTCTAAGGCAAAAGAGATTCAAGAATCAAGCTAAATTAGTATTTGAGTTTCAGGCCATCAATAGTTGAACACAATCCAAACTATAATGCTTCTCAATTGCACAGATGACTTGCTTGCTTTCCTTCCTTTCTTTCTGCCCATTTCCATCTTGTGTTCTCTCACTCTTTCTGTATTTTTTTTCTGCTCTTCGCATCTCCATCTCCCTCTTTCTGTTTACCTGAGGTATCTGGAAGTGGTGGTTCCAGTGCCATGTATATTTGGCCCTGAAGTTGACTTTTTATAAGCATATGAGGGACGATGAGATTCAACATTACGAGAAAGACTGGCACTGTTGCCATTCTTCAATGATGAAGTAATTTAAAAGTCATTGAGGACAGCTCAGTGAAAACATCTGCTCTGTGCCTTGGGGCCATCAGAGAAGCAAACAAAATAATGTGATGGAAAACAATATGGAAAATACAGTCATAATTGTAATTACTTTTTATTTACTAATTTAATTTTTATATGCATCTAAAACCACTTCAGAAACAATGGCAAGTACCATAATATCCCATTTTTCAGCACAAAAATGAAGGCACAGTGGCCACTATCCTGGCCCCTTTGAAGTCAATGGCAATGGTGGTATTGACCCAGATGGAGCTAGGATTTCTTACAGAAATCTAGGTCACCCAAGACTGCCTTTCCAGTAGTCTGGAGCTCCATCTCCCTGCATCCTAAAATGGACAGAAAGCCACAGTCAGTTCTCACCTCTGCATTTCAAAACAGATAGGCTCAAAACTGAACGGACTGCAGAGACTGATCGTGGAGGTGATGAGGCATACGGAAAGGCTTCCATGTCATGATAAAATGCTAGAGTTTCCTTACTAAAGGGTAGGTAAAGATGGAACACAATACATGGAGCGGTGAATTGGCTTCTCCTACTTGCTTGCTGGAAAAGACCAAATAAGAGGACTTGAAATTACAACATGTAGTTCACCAGTGGAATTTAGTGCCTGGGAACAACTTTGATGTCATTTCAAGAGCTTAGTATGCTTTAGAAAAGCCTTGTTGTTCACATCAACAGTGAGGATCTCTACAGCTACATTAGAGAAGATAAGTAATAGAATACAAGCCTTACTACGCTGAAGCGTAGCATTGCCATACCTGGGACATGTCGTGGGTTACATACTCTTCCAAGGCTAGTTGCTGTCTTACTGTTCTTTAAAAATCTTTGCCTCTTTCTTTTAAAGTGGCTATTTAAAACCATCACCAAAGACAAGACGCAGTATTAAATAAACACAGTGATTTGTCCTGGTTTAGAGACAGAGCTGAAGTGAAGAACTGAGATTTGATCCCCTGCTGTTTGGGAGTTTTCAGAAACTCTGAGTTATCGTTATCTTATCTTGGTTTTTCATTAATCTGAAGATAATGTTAAAAATAATACAGTCATCCTATGACTTCCACGTACTGAGCTCCTCAATTATCTTTGCTCATATAAGGAAAAGACACTTATTTTGCAACAGAGCCATAACTGGGGGAGAACACAGCAATATTCTGTACAACACCTGTTACCTATGCCAGTTTTGAAGAGAAAAGCAGATATAACTGTAAATATGAGGAGAAGAAGAGAAGGTTATGGTTAGGAAGAAGGTAATGGGCTTCACTGACATGGGTGACAAGGGCCATTAGCTTATGGTCTATGAGGACAAATCAGCCCCAGTGATGTGCTGGGCACAGCGGTCCCCACCGAGTGTGGATCCAGGTGGAGCAGTGCCACTCACTGTGTCACCACTGTCATCTCCTGAGCCCTGCGACACTGGGGCTGTGTGTGGAGCAGTCCCACTGCAAAGCTAGAGCTCTCTTGTGCCCTCAGCCCATTTGCAAGATGTAGAGATTGTAGGTCAAGGTAGCACAGACACGTGGCTATGGTCCCAGGCAATTCTAGAGCATCCATGCACAGCAGTCTCTTTTCATCACCCACCCACTGTATTTCTCATCTGTAACTACATCTAAGATTTTTTTTTTTTCAGCCAACATGACCGAAACAAAAAGTATCTCTACATTTAGATTTGCTGATTGTTATGAACAAGCCACTTCACAGTGGTTCCAAGAAAACATCCTGGGCTAAAACAGTTTCTGAGAACATGAAGTACCAACCCTAATGGATCTGTTTGGTTTTGCATGCTAGTCATGACCATCCCTGACTGGTTTAAAGATCTTCAAGAAGTATTCCCTCTACCCAAAGAAATCCATTCCACAGTTTTCAGCATCCCTCTCTGACAACCAGGATTTCAAATCCCTTTATCTGGAGACAAACAGA
>NW_009619640.1:17971-20653 GCF_000690535.1 Cariama cristata
AAAAAAAAAAGTCAGTGACATCTGGTCAGCATTGATAGTTCCTAACAGAAGTATTTGTTTCGGGGTGGGGAAGGGGCGGTGGGGGTAAAGAGAAATACCATCTCCATGCACCCCTTTGCCCCCTTTTGAAAAGTGAAAGCGATAACATTGACCACAGCAACTGGAACAAAAATTGCAACTTACATCATGGGGAAACAGTGACATTACATTAGCCCATACATCTGGTCAGCATTGATAGTTCCTAACAGAAGTATTTGTTTCGGGGTGGGGAAGGGGCGGTGGGGGTAAAGAGAAATACCATCTCCATGCACCCCTTTGCCCCCTTTTGAAAAGTGAAAGCGATAACATTGACCACAGCAACTGGAACAAAAATTGCAACTTACATCATGGGGAAACAGTGACATTACATTAGCCCATATTACACAATGGTTGAGCAGTTGCTTTCACACACTAAGCTTTCAACTTTAACTTTTTTTTTCCCCTTAAGCTACACAATGGATTTTTTTGCTGAGTTGGAAAATATCAGGAGACAGGCAGAAAGCCTTCCTTTTGTTCCTTCATCCTGCCGAGCACCTCATCATAAAGATTTTTTCCCTTCTGTTCTGTTTTGCTTTCCCAACTTCCTTTCCCCTTTTCACCCTCCCCCACTTTTTCGTTAAATAAAAGTGACTAATTAACAGCATGACTTCTTTTCACTAAATTGTAAAACCACCTCCTTTAACTTCATGAAGGTGATAACACTGCATCCTGGTTTGCTCTTGGGAAGCAGACTTGTAAACTAGCTTCTACGTGCTTTGCTTCAAGTGATGGTTTTCTTAGGCCTCAGACTGGAAGACGAGTTGACTTTAGTTCAAGAGTAACTTCAGCTCTCTCCTTCTCTTTTGGGCCTTTTCACGGAAGTACACCCAGCTCAAGTCAGTAGATAATAGAAATCCCAGAATGGAAACACATAAAAAAAGTTGTTTCCTGGGGTCAACAAAGGACAGGAAAAGAGCCAACAATTACTTAAATAAACAGTATTCAGAGAAACAACAAAAAAAAAAACCCACCCCCAAAAAACATGCCTGTACAAACTGAGTTACATATGAGGGAAGCAATGGTTTAAAGCAACCCGGTGCTCATTCTGCTGAAATTCAATACTGTTAGGAAAAGGAAATCAAAACCAAATAAAATTCGGAGGGCGCTTACTCTCAGAAAAACATCTTCCCCCCCCCTTCTCACCTCATAATAGCACTCTGCTCTTCTGTAACACTTTTCATCCTAAGAGCAGTAACGACTGCAGGGTGGACATTTCCTGGGGATTAATGACTAGCTGAAGGTTAACGATTTTCTGCTGCACCTCAAACCAACAGCTCCTCCTGACTTGTCAGTAACTCTTAAAAAATAATCCCTACACCTCAGCCGTTACTGCTTGTTAAGATGAGGAATAGAAAAAAAAATGAGTTTCGTACCGTGTGGTTATCTTGGAAGAAGCATGGCAGGAGAGAAAGTGGAGAGATGAATAACGTCTTTAAGCTGCAAGAGAAACATGGGGAATTCAGTATTTGCTTACTAATGACTACTACTTACTGTCAACATGGCAAAAATCAGCGATACTAGCAATCACTCTAGGCATTTTTGGCTTCTCAGAGAAACCATTGGGCAACCAGGGGAGAACAGGCAAATGAATTTGCCCTGCTGGGAGAAAATACTTTGCCTTCATATCCAGAATGCTCAAGGGAAAATCCAGGATGGACCATCGTTGTTGGACTTAATGATCTTAAAGGTCTTTTCCAACCTAAATCAGCTATGATAGGCAGATGATCTGTGAAACCGAAGCGTGGGAAGCCATTTGCTCCCCAGCACTGGCTCAGCTGGCAGAAGAGGCCATCCCCTGAGAGTTTCCTGGATGGTAAAATTTGAAGGTTTTTTTGCAGAAATCAGTGTGAAGGCAGGAGACGCGAGTCAGGACTCTCAGAAATCTGTGAGAACCGTGGGTCTGGCCCTTCTCAAGTCCCTGTGTAAGGAAGGACATGTGAGGACACACTATTTATTTTCTTCATTCCTTTGGACTGTCCCTCCTACATTTCCCTCTGTGCTTTGGTGTTAGAGATTGGCTCTCTGCCCACAAGGTGGGTGAGTGCTCTGAGACAACCCATCTGATACGACAGACCTAGAGTCTCCATTAAAGGAAGGAGCCCTAACTCTCTTGAATAGCTACTTCCAGAAACACAAAACCTATCAGAATACATGTCAAGATCAGCTGAGCCACTCAATTCTATCTAATCTGCTTCTTCCTAACTGTAATCTCTTCTTGGAAATGTGAGTTCAAATGGGTAGGATGTTTAAGGCCAAGTGAGAAGAGGTATATTTGTGCCTCCAGTTTGCTATGGTGCCAGTTTTTACCATGTGAAGCCGTGTGGATGAAATTCATGTCTTGCAGAAGACCGGTAAAAAGCCATAGGTCCTCAGCATTTAAGTCCTTAAAACAAGACTTCACTGGCACGCTGGTTTGTTCTGGCTGTGTGTGCAGAGGCTGTCCTTGCCATGTTAGAAAAACCTGGTGCACCCTGAATCAACGTCAAAAGGTCCAAGAAAAAGTCCCCCTTGACTCCAGTATTTAGGATGACCTCTTTTAAAAAAATTATTTATTAAAACACCTAGAAAGAAAGAAATGAAGCCATAAAATAATGAGAATACTTC
>NW_009619640.1:20684-28882 GCF_000690535.1 Cariama cristata
GGAAAGACTGTATATATTTATCTACATCTATACCTGTATCTATATCCATATCTATATCTGACACACAAGCACACATACACCACACTATTCACCTTGTTCTGTTTCTTTCTATTAACCCCTCTAAGCTGTTTGGTTTTTTTTTTTGTAATGAAACTGAATTGTTCCTTCAAATATTTTTGAGACCCTCTTGTCTCTAACAAATTAATTCCTGAGGCAGCTAGCGGCAGCTATTTTCTTCCTCAGGGCTCCCCTGCCTAGTGTTTATTTTTGGAGAAGGACACTCTCACAGCTGGGAGAGGGGTCTGGCAGTCCTGGATCATCATTCTCACACTGCCTAGAAATGAGGAGGAGATTTTGGGCTGCTTTGCTCCAATGTCCCCATCTCCAAAAAGGGAATTGTCTCACTTCTACTTGCGGTGTTGTGGATGCATCCCTGAACATTAGCGGTTCAATTATTGCCTCCAAAACAAAGCAGAAATAGCGATGGGATCACTTCTGTCAGGAACCAAGTGGCAACCTCACAGAGACCGCAAACAGCCCTTCAGAGAGCACACAGCACTCCAAGTACAGTGTAATTAGCACTTCAGGTGCAATGGCTTGGGAAGAAAAGTGTTGCATAATTAGATGAGCATAAGTGGTGAGGTTCAGCGGTGAGTGGCAGTGAAAACCTTCTGGATTATAAGTTCTTTGAGAGCAGTCAGAACTATTTATTTAAATTGTTGATCTTGTGTGGTTGAATTTCAATGTTATTATCACTGAAGCAGCATTGAGTTATAGAGTGTCACAGGTCGACTGAACATGAGAGCAGAGTTAGAAGGTGATCTGAAGGACAAGAAGCACTTCTGCAGTAGAGTAATGAAAATGAAGCTAGTCACATCAGGAAGGTTGCTCAGAACTGAACGTAACTTTATGAGAATCAGCCTGAAAGGTGTGCTAACAACTAACCAAATATTAATCTTATTTACATGGCTCATTCAACTCTAGCACCTTGAGTGACCAGTGAAGGATCAGGTACTAACACACAATAAAGGCATAGGGCGGGATTGAAACGACCTCTTCCAGAACCTTATACAAGAGCTAAACAAGACTGAGGCACAAAAAGAACAATCCAGAAACCCAGCTCTCCGTTGCTGGGGAGTCACCTAGCATCAGTCACCTTCTGAGCTTTGGATCACGAAGTTCCCCGAAATTCCCCCATTGCCACAGGAGCTTTACGATCCTGGGGGCAGGCACATGTCTCTAGGCCAAGCTCATTGAATGATGGAGACATGTTATGCTCAGCCTGAGTACCCTGATGGGGCTGATCTCTTGGTGTGTCTGGGTCATGCTTAATGCACCCCCAGAGCGTCGAGGGGCTGGCGTCGAGGTGCTTACAAGGGATTCTAGGTACGGTGGAGTGGGTGGCTGCTTACCTCACTGAGCGCATGAAGACGGACAAAAAAGTGAGTGCAGAGGGATGAAATGTATGATTTGCAGCCATAATAGTTTGCTGATCAACTGGCAGCAGCAAAAGTGATGTAAATGATTCTCTCAACTGGGGAGTTAGGAAATTTGTGGGGAAGGAAGGTAAACATACTGCTACATTGTCCCCCCACCCCTAGAAGAGAGTCCAGTTGAAGATGATGGCATCCATGCAAGCAGTACATCACTCTTAATCTGTTATGGTCAGGCTGATAGGGCAAATTAAGTTGAAAAAGATTCTAGTTTAAGGAGTGAGAAAACAAACCCTACTTTGATGGAAGTAATGCCTGGCCTACCCAAACCAGAAACAGAAACAAACTCAGATGACTTCTGTGAAGTTCAGATGGCAAATTCTAAAGAAATGAGAATGTACTGAAAAAAAGTCTGCTGGGAACAGTTTACTAGTAATCTGTGACTATACTATTGCCATGAAAGCTCACGAACTAAACAGTTTTGTGTAAGGAGCAAATTAGACCTGGTCTTGCAGAACCTCACAAGCAACTGAGGATTAGCACTAACAGAGGCTATTTTGGATCTCGGAGGGTCTTCAACTCTGAAGTATTTCCCATTTTTCTATTCCTCTTTTTCTCTGGATACTTTCTGATCCTCAGCTGCAATTCAGAGAGCCTGACATGGCAGTGAGGTCAGCTTCAGCAGGTAAGATCAAAGTCCGAAGGCAGACGCAGCCCCACGCTGTGCTCTCTGGCCAACCCTTTTTCATTAATGGAGACACAATCCAATGATGGCTGCAATTCTTGGCACATACGCAGTCGTGGGACTAAATCCCTCCACACTGATTTTTGCAGAAACACAATGGGGATCTCCGCTCCTTGCTCTGGCATGCCATCTTTTTGGTGATGGCAAGTAATAAAAAAGAAAAGTGTGTGTGTGTGGAGAGAATACCTTATTTTACAGTAGGTGCATGGGGTCACGGTGCGTGTGCGTGGCCCGAGTGGCAGTGTGCAGTGTACGCCTGGAGCAATGTGCACTTACAATTAGTTGAATTTCACTGTGTTGGAGATGGAAGCTGACAGGCCACCACACAAAACCTCCCCGCAGCCAGACTCATGCTGAGATCCAGAGCGGAAAAGGATTTTAACTGAAAGGCTTTGAAGGCTTTAAATATGGAGGCAGTGAATTCATGCACTGTTTACCTTTGCAGGCCTGGCTTTGACTCTGTCTTTCATTTTGTTTTAATGAACTAGGTGGTCTCATGTAATTCCCAATTACTGCAAAACTCCAGTCCCTGAAACCCTGTAGCTTACAAGTTATGAATATTCACTGAGGCTCACCCAAAATCTGAGGAGGTGGTAATATTGCAGTATTTAGACAGAAATAGCTCAAAACAGGTATAACCTCACAGAACTACCTGTTACAGGGGCATGACAGCTTCTGAACACGCATGTGCTGGTGGCTCCACTGTGATACTGAATTAAATGGAACAGAGGTCTGAGCCACTGTGGAAATTTCTCTGTTTCCAACTGAAACGGCGTTCTTCCATTTACAGCCGGTACTCCAATACAGTATTCCAGTATTCCAGTACTGATCTAATGTATGAAAAGACCAAATTATTCAGAAGGTCAGAGACCTCCCAGGTGCAATTCACCTCTGGATGATGTTTCTACCTGCCCCTGAACATTTTGGTTTGGTTTGTAATCTAAGAGATGAGGACTATTGTATAACATACATATATGTTTTAGTTTACCAATTGATGCTATATGAATGACACTCCTCTTAATAGAATTCCTCACCCTTCTGTGAATCACAAACCTTATATTCCAGAGCATACTGTGGAGATGGGCTCATCCCACAAACTCTCCATCCCAGCTTTGCCATTTCTCTTCCTTGCCCGTGGCCGGACGTTCGCCCCAGCTTTTTATACATGGCAAAAAAATTCACCTCGCACCTACCCTACTGGCAAACCTCTGCGCAAAGTGAGCTTAACTTGGATTAACCAGGGAAAGGATCCTAGGGAGTATGAGACTCCAGCCAAAGCCCAGCTAGATCAGTTGTCATAACACGCATCTCTCACTTGCAGTCCTCTAAGTGCTCCCTCTTCATCCTCCTGCCTGAGGACTGACTCAGGCTGAGGTGGGACCAGTGCCTGTTGGACCATTCCCTCTTCCTATGGCCTTCCAAATAATTTCAGCTAGCACGAAGGCAGCAGCTCCCTTTTAGATTTTGGAGATGCCCTGAGTATTTCCACTCTTCAGACTCCGAGCTACAAGGGAATTCAGTGTGCACAGACAGCTTCCCTAGCAGTCAATGTTCATTAGTGTCCGGACTAAGTTGCTAAAAGTTTCCAGGTGCTTTCTTTTCTTGACAGTAATATGGGGGATCAACAATGAAAAATGAAAAGGAATTTCTTCCATGCAGACGCATGATTTATTTCTCTCCACCTCTGAAGAAATGGAGTAGAGGGTACCTGTGCTGGTGAGGACAACTGCCAGCATTTCCACACAGATTGCCCCTAGCCACTGTCTATCTGATGATGGAAAGGGAATGGGGGGTCTCAGAAGGGCACCACATGAGAGAACATCATGGTTTTTTGTTGCCTCTACTTTGAAAATTGAGGTGTTGCTTTCCCTAGTGCCCAGTCTGTCAAGTAACAGTGATGCTTGATGTGGGCACTGAAAAGGACATTTGTCTATGTGAAAAAGGAGTATGTATGGCAAAGACTTAGTTGCACAAGGCATGACTTGGAAAATCCAGGTTCCTCCTAATCTTTTCTTCCTTGTCCCTATGCCATGCACCTATGTCTCACAGTGGTAATGTCACACAATCTGCTCGTGAAGTGCAATGTTGGGAGCAGCTCATTCAGATATTAGAAGATCCACTTGCAGCATGGATCCTTCCACCTGGAGAGTGCCTGATGGGACCTCACCCTCTTATACGTCTGTGTGTGTCCCTGAAAGGGGAAACAGACACTCACAAGGTGGATTTCCCACTTTGCGAGGCTTCATTTCACAGCTTTGCCAGAAGTTCTGACACTTTTCACCGTTTTCCCTCTTGTCTGCAGCGGTAGGCACAGATTTACCTTGTAGAAAGCATCACTGGTCAGCATCACCTGGCCAGACTTTGGAGCACCTGTTGGTGCCCCAGTTAGCCAGAGCATCCTGACATCTCTAATGTCCATAGCAAAATCATTGTTCCCAGGAGGCATCTGAAGGAGATAAGGTGGTCATGGCTTAAAGGGTAATTCAAAGTCCCTCTCTAATACCCTCTTCATAATACATTATCTCCTCCCAATAGGGGAGGTATCAGCTGCTCAGAGAAACACTGATAAAATTAATGATTAAAACTGTCCTCTCCAGGGCATTAGTTTTTATTAAGCTCTCAAAGTTCATCTTCTATTTCTTCCTTTATTATTTTAACATCTTAGATTCAGCTCACTTTGTCAGGTTTCCCCTCACATGAGCTTGTTTCATTAAAAAATTAAATTCTCTGAAATCATTATTAAAGTCCTTTGGACGTACCCGCACGTGAGTAAGCCCAGATGTCCTTCCACTGACATCAGTGGAAGTTGGACCTAAGCCTCCTTGCTGCTGTTTTGCAGGAGAATTGTAAGTACAGACCCTCAGGCCCTCGGGACTGGACTCGGTAGCCTGATGGGTCCTTTTGGAGTCCCGTGCTTGCAGACCCCCTCCCATGGGGCCACCCATGAACAATGGTACCCACCTGCAATGCACTGCAGGCCTGGGGCCTTACTTATCCCACATCCTCCCCAAGAAATCTGTGTTCACAAGAGGTCTTTACCACTTCAGAGGACTCCCCTTTGCCCCGAAGTCTTTTGTTGGTTCAAAGAGCAGATGTGGCGCAGGCAACAGCAGTGCCAGCTTCCCGCGGCGTCCCCCAGCACTCACCTGGAGGGAGCAGCTGAACAAGAGGAGGAGATGGCTCAGCCCTACTGCTTTTTTCCATTCTTCAGTCTTTCAGCTGAGCTGGTCTCAAAAAAAGTACCAATTACTGCCACTTGTAGCAATGGCCTTGATGATGGGGAGAGCTGTCAGCTGGGAAGTGGACTGACACAAGCAGTTCATTTCACATAGGTCAGCAAACAGCCATCAGATTAAAATGATTTTTGTTCGCTATCGACCTGGGCTCGATTGGAACCAGTGACCCGGAGATGAAAGGCTCAGAAAGAAGGGTTTCTATTTTGTGTATGGTCACACATCACTTCTGTCTCCACCTCACTCATTTTCTTGTCCAAAACTCTTTCTTTTCTTTTTCTTTTCTCCACCCCAAAAATTATAAATCCATCCTCTACTCTTTTAATTGCAATGCACCATATGGGGATCTGTTGAGGTTTTGTTAAGGCTTCAGTAATCTATTAGGCATTCTCTCCTTTGTGTTACAAAAGATCTAACCTTCAAGAGGCATGTATTGATTTCAGGATTTCTGCAGCTTGTTTGAGTTTGGAGGGCACTTTGTGAAGTAAAGCAGAGCCTGGTTTGAAATCCACAATGACAGCATTAACAGTATCAGGAACGATCTTATAGAGAATTCAACGTGCAAACTATACAAGAGAAGTTGAATGAATGGGAAAGGAGATACACTGGTAGCCCAGATCTGCTTCTTTTGGAGAATAAAGTAATGTTCTCTTGGGTTTGAAATTTCTCCATCCATTTTTGAAACATGGGCAATTCTTTAATTCTATCTTATCACACCCTTCTCTCTCATTTTTTGCTCCCTAGCCTCTCCCTATAACATATAAATGATGCTTCTAACCTTTTTTTTTGGTTAGAAAAAAGGACATGTATTCAGAAAATAATATGCTCGACAAATTTTTTAGAGCTAATGTATTGTTCCAGACCTTCCCCATTTATCCTTTGTGTGAGAGCTTCCCTCTCACCTATCCTTATGTTTAAGTCCCACTGTAATAACAGCAGTCTCAACATTCTCCTGAATTAGGAACTTTGTTGCTTATGAATTTCACAAGATGCTCACATATCTTCGTTTCTTTTTAGCACATGGATAGTTCTTTCTTTCTATGCCTGGGACAAAACAAAGATGATGTAAATGGGTCTTGAGTAAAATTTTAGAGCTTATAAAAACAATACTAGTAAACATGTGAGACTCTGAAATGGCTCTCCTTACCATGATCATGACATTAACAACCATTTTTTAAGGATGGCAAAGAATATCTACATAAAAACACTACATTCTCTCTTCTCCTAAATGAATAGTGCAAATATGGTAGCCCACTACTTAAATCAATGCAATTTTCAGGCATTCAGAACAAGGCATTTTCCTAGGGCCATATTCCCCTGTAAAATTCATTATCTGTAATAAACTATTCATTTTGATTAAACCTGTAATCCGTCCCCTCAAACACTGGTTATTATCATCCTTGCGACAGTTGAGCAGTATCATCATCATCATCATCCTCACCACCATCATTACCATATGAATCACTGGTAATAACTGATTTTGTTGGGGTAATTGCTTCTTTGTTATGTCTGCTGTTGCATTTCCAGCACATGGGTGATGGTCGAAGACCAGGAATGGGCAGTAGTTAATTCCTCCAGACACTTGCATTTAACCCACAGAAGTCTGCAGGCACCAGCCCTTATCCTGAAGCTTTTCCCACTGAGAAGCTGGAGCTGGCTAGCACAGTCTTTGGGGTTTCTAGAGGGAGAATTCTTGCTCTTTTTTGAGAGTGAGCCCTTTTCATTCAGGTGGTAATACTGAAAACATGGACCCCAGAAAAAGTCCTGGAAGGCACCTTTGGAGATCATCAAGTCCATAGCACTGCACCAAGGCAAGATCAGCTCTACCTATGTGATAGATCCTCTTTCCTGAGAGATACTTTCTAATTGCTTCTTTAAGACCTTCAGTGACACAGATCCTGCATCATGCCCAGTGACGCAGTCAGGTGCTTCACTGTCGTGACTGTCAGAAAGTTTTCCTAATGTCTGAATGAGCTCCTGACTTGTGAGTAAGAAGAGCAGGTTATTCTCTTCTTTACTGGCAGCCTTTCACATATTTGAAGACTTTAATCCTGGTGTACCTCGGACTTTTCCAAATGTGGCCACCTCAAATTGTTCAGCCATCTCTCATCTTCTTAGGGCTTCCTCCAGTTTCTGTGCAACTTGCTTCAACAGTGATACACAAATTTGCACAGAGCAGCAACAGCGAGCTAAATGAGGACTGTCATACACAGACAATACCTGCTGTAAAGTCAATATATGTTTATAACATATAAGATATATTATAATATCACATATATTTCAACCTTGACAGGCTTGAGAGGTGGGCCCGTGCGAACCTCATGAAGTTCAACAAGGCCAAGTCCAAGGTCCTGTATATGGGTCGGGGCAATCTCAAGCACAGATACAGGCTGGGTGGAGAATGGATGGAAAGCAGCCCTGAGAAGAAGGACTTGGGGGTGCTGGTTGATGAGAAGCTCAGCATGACCCAGCAATGTGTGCTTGCAGCCCAGAAAGCCAACGGTGTCCTGGGTTGCATCACAAGCAGTGTGACCAGCAGGTCAAGGGAGGGGATCCTGCCCCTCTGCTCCGCTCCGGTGAGACCCCTCTGCAGTACTGCCTTCAGCTCTGGGGTCCTCAGCACAAGAAGGACATGGACCTGTTGGAGCGAGTCCAGAGGAGGCCGCAAAGATGATCCGAGGGCTGGCGCACCTCTGCTGTGGGGACAGGCTGAGAGAGTTGGGGTTGTTCAGCCTGGAGAAGAGAAGGCTCCGGGCAGACCTCAGAGCAGCCTTCCCGTACCTAAAG
>NW_009619640.1:29022-35199 GCF_000690535.1 Cariama cristata
CTGCCCCATCCCTGGAAGTGTTCAAGGCCAGGCTGGATGGGGCTGTGAGCAACCTGGTCCAGTGGAAGGTGTCCCTGCCCAGGGCAGGGGGGTTGGAACTGGATGAGCTTTAAGGTTCCTTCCAACCCAAACCATTCTATGATTTTGTGACATTTATGAAAAGAGATAGAACATATTCTTATGTTTATACAAACCAAATTAATACAGTAGTGGCATCATTCATTAAGAGCATACAATAACTGCAGTCTGGCACAGTCCTGGCACGAGGCTGGCACCTGTGGCTTTACCAGTTGTTTTTCTTAGGAATAACACGATTCTGTCCTTGAAAAACTGCTAGGAGAAATCATGTTGCCTCATTCACTAGAGAATTCACTTCCAGCATTAAAAGATTTTGATCTCTGTTTTTGTCTAACTAGAATGAATTCTAGAAACAGGATTGCTTCTGATGAATTGTACAGCAATATTTTTTGCTGAGAGGTCTCAGGCAATGCACTTTTGAGTGTTTTTTGCCTATCTCTCATGCACACAGAGTATACAGAATACATTATTGAATGGTGTGAAGGCTTTGTGATACTCTGCTTGTTCAGTGAGACATCTGGAACCACGACACCTCCAAACTGGAAGCTGTGGCTAGAGGGATGCTGAACCTTTGCTAAGAAGTCCTACTGAGGGATGCAGGATAAACCACCTTGGATCCATGCAGCACTAATACAGCTGCACGACCGTTAGAACAGTTTCCTTGGTTTTGACTAGGGTGGAAACAGTTTGTGCTTGCCTGGAGTGTGGGCAGAGTGAGCTTGTGTCAGCCTACAAAGCTTTTTGCAGCCAAACCCTAAGACAGTGATGCAGAGTCTAGGTATTTCTTTAATATGTTCTGATTCATTTCAAAAACTCTGGCCCCTGGAGCTTTTCTGAAATACTGTCTAACCAGTTGTTTCCCAGCCTGAGCGCAGTACACAGTCGGCTGACCAAGGAGCTGATTTATGGAACAATCTTGCCTTTAGACTGCATTCAGCTAAAAGGTGAATGTTAAGGTATCTAACAACTGACAGAAATGTGAATGGTTGTCACAAGTTTCTGATCCAGAAAGCCTGATAACTCCCACACTGAGAAAATCTCCCGACGCTGTATCACTTCTTCTCCAACTGGTAGCTGGTTTGCAAGACCACAAAATCTGGTACTGTTCAACAGAGTACTGATGCCCAAATAGAATGTGTCCACAAATAGGCCTCTAATGCTACAGAAATATGAACAACAACAGAAGAGGCAGTGCACAACACAACTAACGATGGAATAGTTAAAGCTTGGAAAAGTGTTTATTGCTAGTTGTTGTGCAATTCTCTGAAAACGTTACACATATCAACAACGTCTCTTTATTACTTTGTTTAGTTCCTTTGCTGGCTTATTTTTAGGCACAGCTTCTGTCTACAAGATATTTCTGGGTAAACCAGGGATTGCATGGTATGTGGACAAAAGCAAATTGTGTGAGTGCTGGTAAATGGAAATTGCAGAGTTTTGTTCAGCTTTCATGACTATCTGTTGTGAAAGGAAGTTCACTGTCTCTGGCTGCAGTATTAGGAACAGAAAATTATGTAATAATAACAATAATAACAATAAAACAGCAGTGATACCACTTTTGCTCTTTCCTCATTGATTTGCAAGAATAGTTGGCTTCAACCCTTTGTATAATACTGTGTTGGGTTGCAGTTATTGGCTATAAGAAGAGTTAGTGCTGGACAATGTGGTGACTCTTCTTAAAATCTAATAGTTTCCTCTCTAAGGTCAGTAGTTTTATTGACAATTTGGCAATGAGTTCCTGTAGAGCATCCTGGCTCCTATATTGCCTAATCCGTATTTTGGCATAGTTTCCATGGAGCTCAGACTCAGGGATTTGGCATCACAGCCCAACATGTTTCTCCTCTCACTTTTCTCCCGCTGCTCCCCACCAGTTAAACTGGAACAAGAAATAATGACATCCTACATGTTCCAAGTGAGGGGGGAAAAAGTGGCCTATGGTAGGACTGACAAGCCTTGTGCTGTGTAGAGATGAATTCTCACTGAGGGAAATATTTGACTTGCAAGGAGATATTGAAATCCAGTTTAAAAAACTCATGACTTTAAGGTATATGGGTGAAAATCAGAAATATTGATTCTGTTTTCTTTTCGTTGTTGAGTTCTCGCTTGACTGTAGGGAGGATATTTCTCCCAGGAACACTGTTTCTTCAGTGCAGAGTAAGAACTTCTTTTACCTGGGAGGTGGCTGAAAATGTTTGGATTTCTCTCTGTTTAAGAAAAAGCTAATACCACGTGTGCTCTGATGCTCGTTTCACACAGAATTATCCAGGGAAGCCAAGCCTACCCGCATATTTACTCGGGGGTGAGAAGAAGGAGTGGCAGTACCCTAAACCAGCTGTAGGCCCTGTCTCCCTCACACCTTTGTGCATTCAAGGGGTTCCCAATGTCCACCAGCCCAAGCAGAGCAGTGCCTCTGGCCAGTTCTTGGGGCATTGCTCATGCGCGGTATGACTACGGCGTACCGAGACAGTCCTGCCGGTGACCGCACACCTACCATCTGCCACCCCCCCCCCCATATTTCTGCCTAGGACTTCTTGGAACTGGTTTTGATGCCTCCTCTGCATGCCTTTGCCAGTGCGACGTAGTCGTGAGAATGCAGTGGTGCAGCCTGCAGCTTCAGACTGGGGCTGTATCGGAAGTTATCGACATGTTGGTATATATCTCCTTTCCTCTTGGAAAGGGGGCTGCTTTGCACAGACTAACAAAGAGTTTGTTTGTGATTTCTTAGACTTCCTTTAGGGAGCCTGTCACAGTGTTGATATGCTAAAAATGTAGTACTTTTTAATGTTTTCTGGGGATAGAAGTGATATTTTGCTGTAACTGTGCGCTTATCGTAAGAAGAAAGAGCAAAGCATTGGCAAAATATTGAATGCAGCAGTCAGAAATAAGGAAGTGTAATGAAAAAGATGAAATCAATAACAAATGACATAATAAGGGATGAAATGCAGAAAATAGTAAAGGGAAAGCCAAAGTTGGACAAATCCCCATCTGGAGTTGCTGAAGACAATGAACAGGAATTTTTTAAACTACAGTAGGAACAAAAAAAATCCCAATGATAGGATATAAATATTAGCAGATGGAGATTAAAAAAAAAGATTCTCTGGCTGTGGAAAAGTAGGTATTTCACTGCTATTTTTTTTCCTTTTCTTGATGTATTTCTATTTTATGAAGATCATAGAAGATCCTCTCAGACACTGGGTTACTGGAAGGAAAGCAAGGCAACATCTTTTAGTGATAATAATTTCTAAACCATCAGGGCTCAGTAACTTATACCCAGAAATTCAGAAACCATTGACAGAGGAAATCTTCAGCTTGTTGACATTAATTTTCAATTAATCTCAGAGTACCAAGGATGTTCCAGCTGTATAGAGTGCAAATGGTCTGCTGACATTCAAAGAGGGCAAGTAGGATGACCCATGTAAGAGGCCCAATTAGCCTACCATTTATCTGAGGGGAAATAATGCTTAGACTGATATAGATTTTAATCAATAAAGAATTAGAAGATGGAAATTTCTTTGGATTAATGACACCGAAGAAAGCTGATCTTGTCAAATAACTGCCAACTCCTTCTTCAATGGAATTCAAAGTTCAACTTTTAAAGATAACTACAGAGATATAATATATTTCATACAGCATTCATGCTATGGGACACTAATTGAGATGAAAGTTCTTTAAAATATCACTAGGTCATGTGATAAATAGTTTAACAGCTAGATATTGGCCTGTATTGAAAAGAAGCTGTACCTGGGTGACTATCTTTCAGTGAGGTTGTTCCTAGTGTGCTTGACAGCAGTCAGATGCAAGCCTCATCCTGCTCATCTGCGAGTAAAAAAAAAATGCCTTTCTATATATACATTTGCATTCAAGGATTAGTAGAATGGTTGAGGACACAGCAGTCATATGGAGCAATATGATCGCATGTCAGACAAACACAATGTGTTTAAAACTGCAAAACGCTGCACATTTAGGAGCAAAGAAGGTGGGTTACTCCTTGAGAAAGTGGCCTTGACTCCCAGAACATGGCAATTTTGGAGAGGGTTGGCACTCCCAGTGGACAAGCTGCCTCAGCATGGCTATGGCAAAAGGGTCAAAGCAGTCCTTGGGTGCCTGCACAGGATTAGCAAGGGAGAGTAGGCAATCCCCACTTAACAGCAAAGAAAGGTCAAGAAAGTGGCTTCCACTGAACACCCTAAGGAATCCAGCCAGTTTATAGCGTCAAGAAAAATGACATAAAGATACAAAGATTGCAAAGAAATTTACACACTTTCACAAGATGAAAAGAACAGGCTCAGGAAGGCTATTTTACTCCAGTAGAGCCAAATCAGGCAAAAACAAACATTGAAGCCAGGTCCTCTCAAATGAGAAACTAGGCATGTGCTTTTGGAGAGTGAAGGTCATTAAAATACTGACACAAACTACTACAGGAGCTGGTAGTGTCACGTTTTTTAATTTCATCTCATTAGGGCAGGATGGACGATCTGTTTTAATCAAGTACAGGTAATTAGGCTCAATATGGGAATAACTGGGTGAAATATGATGGCATATGGTATGCAGAAAGTCAGAGCAGATGATCTAACAAACCCTGTGGTCTTTTACTGTGTGAAATTATGAAATCTGTCTGATCAAATTTAGTGCTAGCAAAGTGCTGACCTCCAAATCCAGGCTTGGTCCAGGAGAGTCTTTAAAATCTTTGGACCCAGACAGATCAGCCTGCTGTTACTGCAGGCTTCACAAGTGGATCCTGGAAATTCATTGAACTCATTGAAGTCATGGAACATTGAACTGGGACAAGCTGACAGTATCAACCAGCTGTGAATGTGTCTGGGGAGGCTGAAGAAGGTGGTAGGCAGCAAGCAGATGTTTGCCACTTGGCAGTGATTGTCTACAGAGAGTGGTAGGGCCAAATCTAGAAATCAGCAAAATGTATGTGAAGAGTCTCACTGACTTAAATTGGCTTAGGATGAGGCAGAACCAGGGTCATGATGTTTTCCACTTATTTATATAGGAACAATCCAAATCCAGAAGATGTGATACAGACTTTAATATAAATACTATATGCAGGCTGCATATGGAAGTTGATGGTGCATTCATTCTCACTCAGTGGCTATTACCTGCTGAAAGCTCCTCTCTGAGACGTCTGACATATTAGGCTTTTAAATATTTAGCATATCATAGACTCATAGGTTGCAATGTCATCTTTGCTGTTATCTGTGAAACAAGTCCCGGTCTTTGACTGCTAAAAAGCTGGGGGGCGGGGAAAAATATAGAAAAATTAAAAAGCATTTAGGGTCTGACCCAAGCTAACAGGAGGCACAAACCACCAAGCCCAGACTGACACACAGGCACCTATCCTGCTCCCCTTGATGCCACAGAGCAATCGGCGCTATGGCCTGTGCTGGCAACGGCACTGTCTGCTTCCATCCGAATGATGCTCCAGCACATGGTGTGGTGTTGAGTCAAGTTGCTCTCTCTAGGACTTGCAAGCAACACTCCCTTCTCCTTCATTTTTTATCCCAGGAACATATTAAGACTAATCAAAGCTGTCTCCTTTACCAGGAGCTCTGTGTCTGCGCAGAAAAATACGAATGAGTTAAAGGCAGGGCATTGGCCACTATGTTGAATTTCCTGTCTTTTGTGGTCAGCCTATCTTACAACACCCAGACATTATTTCTAGGCTGTAGCGGAGACTGATACAGATTTGTATTTATTAATGATTTTAGTGTATGTGGGGGCGAGTCACTTTTGTGTGCAGTTTTGGTTTTTCTTTTTTTTCATGTTCTGTTGTTCTTGCTGCTGCAAATACTTGTGCCTGGAGAAAAAAAGAATTAAAATGGGGGACAAAAATAGATCGGCCTCTATCAATTGGCCTGTTCAGCAAAGAAGGAATAGATTTTACTCTAATCTGTACCATTAGCATAACAAGAGAAATGCTGGAGCAGTTGTTAATAACAGCAAAGAAGTTGTTTAAGTCAAGCATGTGTTTCAGCTCCACGGGCTGATTAATCTTGTCACCATTTTTTTTTTTTTTGTTCAGAAAACTTTTCATTGGAGGCAGAGGGGAAGGGAGGGGGAGGGAAAAAAAAAGGCAAAAAAAAAAAAAAA
>NW_009619641.1:0-2842 GCF_000690535.1 Cariama cristata
AGGGGACGGCGACTCGAGGCTGTGAATCCCTCACCCCGGATTTTGGGGTGAGCCAGGGGTGCACAGTGCCCCGGGACACCCCCATTACATCCCACAGAGGTACCCAGGGGAGATGCAGTACCCACCCGGGGTGTGACCCCAGTCGAGATGCTGGTGCTGGGGAGGTGGCCATCACCCTGGAGTCTGGGTGCGGGGTGGGGCGGGAAGGCCAGGCACAGTCCCCAGCCCTGGGGAGGCCAGACATGAACTCAGCCTCTCCGAGCGGGGAGAGATGACGTGATGCTGGGAGGTCACCCGGGGCTGGGAAGCCATCCAGTGCTCCGGGCTCTCCCGCTTGGCCACCTCCGTCCCCTCCAGCCGGCGGGAGGGAAGGGAGCAGAGATGCTCCCCCTCCCACTCCGGTCCTTCCCCAGGGAAGCCGGTGGTTTTGGCTTTATCAGCTTACCGCAGCTTCGTGCCTGGCGTTGGAGAGGAGAGACAGGCTTTTCCCCGTGGTGCCTTATCAAGGCGCTGAGCCCCGGATGCTGCTTTGTTTCAGGTCATGTTGCAAAATTAAAGAGGGAAATGGCGTTTGGAGAAAGAATTGCAAATTCCTGGAAGATTATCTGAGCGCGGCACCTGCCCCTGGTGTGGGGCAGTGGGAGGTGGCATGGGGCTGGAGTCCCAGGAGGGGACAAACCCCAGAGCATCCCTCCATAGGTGAGCACCCAGAGCCTGCCCGGCCCTGTCCTCGCAGCCTCCGTGGCTGGATATGTCCTGAACGGGGAAGAACGTGCGACATTTTTGCCGATGTCCCAGCTCTGGGCTTCTCCTGGACGCTGGGAGGATACGGGGAGGACACCGGCTGCAGGGAGGAGCTGCGCGGCTGAACGAGGCATCAGTGCTGGCCGCTTCCTCGAGAGCAGCCGCTGCTTTTGCTTTCATGCAATAAAACACACCGAGTTATCGAAGGGCCAAGCGTGGGACAGCAGGAACCTGTTGCCGCCTCCTGCCTGTCCCCAGGGCCGGGGCAGGAGACCCAGGAGGGGACAGGGAAGGGGACAGCTGGATCCAGAAGCAGCCGGAGTTCATCTGCCCCTGCCCGGGGCAGCTCCAGCTCCGAGATGCCACCCCAAGGACCACTTCGTCATCCCATCCCTCGCCACTGCTCATCTTCCCAGGAAGAGCAAAGACCTGATGCTCTTGTGACACCTAATGGCAGTTACTGTTATCAGACCGGGCGCTCTCCCAGGAAGATTCAGCGTGGCACCGAGCCGCAGATCAAAGGATGCTCTGGTACCCGGCCCAGGCTGGTACTGCTGAGCCTGGCCCAGGCTGCCAGAGGGGTTCGGGAGATGGAGATATCAGCCCTGGGAAAGAGAAGCCCAGGAACTGGTTTTTTCTCCCCATTCCTTACGGAAACGCAGGCTCCGACTGTGCTGGTTGTCCGCTTGCCTCCTCCCAGGGATTTCTGAACCTGCTGGCCACCTCCAACCCCAAACTGAGCGGAACCTGCAGAGCTGAGAAGAACCAGGTGGGTGTACAGACAGGAGAAACCCCGACTTTTGCTCTTTGATCCTCGCCCCACGTGGAGGGAGCGGCAGGAACCTGCCCACAACCCCAGCATCAGACATCAGAGAATCCACACCAGAGCACCACAGAACAGCCCCAGCTCCCCAAATCCTGCTGCCAAGGGAACGCCCTGAGAAAGCCAGCCCCGTCCCTGAGGAGGGGGACGTGACCCCCCCCCTCGCATCACGGCACCGAAACCTTGGCCGAGGGCTCGCCGCAAGGCTGTATCACCCAGGTTGGAAAACTCCCAGACTGGCCCTGAATCCTGCACCGAGGGGGTCAAACACTTTTAATTACCCGGGACCACCGACCCCAGACCCGCCAGCCTCCCGTGCTGGGACACATCCCTCATTTTCCCGTTTGCTCAGATCCCGCTGCCCGATGGCAGCGCTCCAGCCGCTTTCCAAACCCACCCATGGGGACGGGCTCATCCCACCGCACGCAGGGACCAGACCCGCAGCCCCTCAGACCCTGCCGGGCAATGGAGGCTCCGGGTCCCCCTTCCCCCAAATGGCAAAGCAGGATCCTGCCCACCAAATGCTTTTATTTATTTATTGCTCGGTGTGTCCAGCCCAGCCCAGGGATTGGCATCCTAAGGGGGCTGCAAGGCCCTTCCTCCCCCCAACACCCCCCTTCCACCAACGCAGGGCCGTCCTGGGTGCAAGGGGTGCGGGCGACACAGGGCAAGGTGGTGGCAGAGGATGGGTTTTTAGGAATTCAGCTACCAGGCCGCATACCACACTCACCACTACTTCTGTTCCTGGGATGAGAGATGATAGGCAGCACCCATGGGTGGCCCCCGGCAGCACTGCAGGAGGGATGGGGAAACTGAGGCACAAAGCAGGTACCTGGGCTGCCCACGGGGGACATCAGCCAGTGCCACCGCAGCTCTCTGAAGGAAACACGGGTACCCAAGGAGACAGCCAAGCCCAGGAGCTGATGCTGGAGCTGGGAAAGCATCCTCCAGGCTGGACCAGGCTCCAGGGCCTCCTCGCTGCCCCCCCCCTCCTGTTTCCATCCACCTTGAGGTTATTCTCCCTTCCTGAAGTGGCTCTTTGCAGGGCGGCTGGCAGAGGGGGGCACTGGCTTTAAGTGTATTTGATGGATAATTCCTCATTACTTTAATGCATTTGCAAGCTGGGATAATTGATGGATGTTTAACAGGATGCGTTTCCGACAGTCGGCTGGAGAAATGGACTCCCATTACTCCGCAAACGTTTCTTTTTACCATTGAACTCCTTTGTTTCAATTGATCCTCGCCTTTCCCATCACTCGCTGCTCATTAATAATC
>NW_009619641.1:2956-3182 GCF_000690535.1 Cariama cristata
TTATAATAAATAAAGAAGATTTCCCCAAGCCCCCCGCCCCAAAGTGTGGTCAAACCCAGAAGCAGGGAAAGGGCACGCCTGGGGTATCGCCTGGGTCCATCAGAGTGATGCAGGCTGCTTATCCGGGGGGGGCAGAGAATTTGGGGCGAAGCGGGGCAGGCAGCCGCTCTGCTGGCCTGAGCCGAGCCCAAGGGAGAGGTCACCCTTTGGGGCTCGGATCAGCCCA
>NW_009619641.1:3496-3818 GCF_000690535.1 Cariama cristata
CGCCGGGCACGCTGGCACACCTGCCCCAAAGCTGGGGGGGGACTGAAGCCCCCGTACCCTTTTCCAGGAGGAACCGGCAGTGCTGGGGTGTCCCAAGGGGCTCTTTTCCCCATGATGATCCCATTCCCCATTCTGGTGCTCCCTCGATGCTCCCCCTGCAACGCTCCCATCTGCATCCCTGCTGCAGCCCCATCCAGGCTCACTTTCACCCCCAAACCTGGATTCGGAGCTCACACTTCCCCCCCTCCCCGTCCCCAGCAGACCTCAGGTCCCGCACGACCGTTGCTCACACCCTCACTTCTCCTTTCCAGTTCCCCCCCCG
>NW_009619642.1:0-12676 GCF_000690535.1 Cariama cristata
GTCGTGCTCAGCAGTGCAGAGTCTGGTTGCAGGTCTATAGCTAGTGGTGTTCCCCAGGGGTCAGTTCTGGGTCCAGTCTTGTTCAACTTATTCCACAATGATGTGGATGAAGGGGCAGAGTGTACCTTCAGCAAGTTCACTCATAATACAAAACGAGGAAGAGCAGCTGATACACCGGAAGGCTGCCACAGAGAGGAACCTAATGACGTTCAACAAGGGCAAGTGTAGGGTCCTGCATCTAAGGAGGAATAACCCCATGCACCAGTACAGGCTGGGGGTTGACCTGCTGGAAAGCAGCTTGGCAGAGAAGGGCCTGGGAGTCCTGGTGGACAGCAAGTTGACCTTGAGACAGTAATGTGCCCTTGTGGCCAAGAAGGCCAATGGTATCTTGGGGTGCATGAGGAAGAGTGTGGCCAGCAGTTCAAGGGAGATTCTCTTCCCCCTCTACTCTGCCCCAGTGAGGCCCCACCTGGAGTACTGTGTCCAGTTCCGGATTTGCCAGTTCAAGAAAGACAAGGAACTACTGGAGAGAGTCCAGCGGAGGGCAACGAAGATGATGAGGGGACTGGAGTGCCTCCTTTATGAGGAAAGGCTGAGGGAGCTGGGTCTGTTCAGCCTGGAGAAGACTGAAAGGGGATCTTATCAGTGCTTATGGATACCCTAAGGGTGGGTATCAAGAGAATGGGGCCAGACTCTTTTCAGTGGTGCCCAGTGACAGGTTAAGGGGCAACCGGCACAAACTGAAACTCCAGAAGTTCCATCCGAATGTGAGGAAGAACTTCTGTACTGTGAGAGTGGCAGAGCACTGCCACAGGCTGCCCAGAGAGGTTGTGGAGTCTCCTTCCCTGGATATTCAAAGCCCGCCTGGACGTGATCCTGTGCAATTTGCTGTCGGTGAACCTGCTTTGGCAGTGGGGTCGAACTAGATGGTCTCCAGAGGTCTCTCCCAACCCTGATGATTCATGTGATTCTGAGAAAATGTACATAACGTATTAGTACAGTAGTACCTGTATGTAATTTTAAAAAAAATAAATTTAGTGGGGGGTGCATGCTGAAATTTTTTTACCAGTAGGCATACATGGTCAAAAAATTTGGAGACCACTGATGCAGAGAATAGGCACTTAAACAGTAAATAACAGATTAGATCACTTGCCTTCATTCATTTGGTGTCCTACAACACTCTAGACTGTTGGTGTTGTGGGGGAATTGAAATTTTCCTGTGGTTGACCAGTTTGTTTCACATGGGATATTTTAGAGTTGAATCAGTTCTCTCATGTATAGAATGCAGTGTCCTGTGAGGCTGCTGTTACTCTGAGGCACATGTTGTGCAGTGTCCGAGTAATGAATTCGGCTAAAGAGCCAATGTATTAACTGCTGGGTTTTTATTGAGTTCATTTATGTCCTTTTTTAGATTTTAGCTTTTCAAAGTTAATGGCTTTGACTGGAGTGATTAGCACTAACCTTGGTGCCTGTGGCAAGGTTAAAATGACATAAAATATTTTGAAACACAAACTTTTGTCATGGTCCTCATGTAATGAAATACCACTGTGTAAGTCAGCCAAGGACACCTTGATTAGTCTGTAACGTCCTTCTATTAACAGTTTCTTTTTGCCCCCGATGATAGATATTTATTAATACAAGGTATATAATGAAGATTTATTCCTTCTGGAGAGCTATAGATGTGCTCGTGTATTTCTGATTATATAGCAATTTTTGATCCAATGGTAAAAGACTAATGACCTGAGAAAAGACATGTGGAGATTCAAAACTTTGCCGACTCTGAATGTATAACATGGTGCTTTTTATGTTGGTTCTACATGAATAAATGTATAATCATGTATTTAAATGTGGATATCAAACATTAGTCTCTGATAATGAGTTAACACATTATATTTTGAAAGCATTGCACAGAGAAATGCAGTCAATGACATTTCGTGTTCATTTCAGCTAATGTCCCTGGGTTTATAGTTTTATTTCTGTCTTTTTTTTCCTCTATGAATGTTTAATGCTTCTTTTGTGTATGTGTGAAGTAAATCTAAAACCACGTTTATTAAGGGCACAACTTTGCAGGCACTTGGACTAATTATAAAATTTGAACTATAGGCGTGCAAGTTAGGGCCTGAGACACTAGATTTCCTTATGCAATTATAATTTCTGGGCAATGAAATGCCTTTACCATGAATAATAATGATAAGACTAGAAAATAACTGTATTTAGTGAATTTTCTTTTTTTTCTTAAATGCTTTTCCTAATAGTTTCCATCATACTTAGTATACTCTGTTCAGAGGAACTGGGAATGTGGGCTTAACATTTCCATAGATAACCAATACTTCAAAAGGAGCTTGCTCTAATTAGCATGAACTGAAATTGGGGTAATAGACTGAGACAGAATTATGCAAAAACTGTTCTGTACATCAAGTTTTCCATCTTTTTTTCCTCTGTGGGTGAATGACACTCTTACTTCTGGAGTTACTTTTCCTTATTTGCAGTTTTAGCTTTGTGTGATCTTCCTGTGCATTCTTCCTCTGGTTCACTGTAAAGGCAGCCCCTTTCCACTTGGTTAGTTATGAACCTGGAATACCTTTCCCTATATCACCTTTATCTGTACCTGTGTATCGTTTATCTATACTTAGGCAATTAGTTTGCCCTGCAAAACAACTGTAAGGATCATGCAGACCAAGCCTCTCCTCCTGTGGATCCACCACCCCCTGCACTGATTAAAAATGTTGTGCTGGTGCTGAACACAAAACAGAACTTGTAGGGTGGGCTGTATCCATTTCGTCCATGGAGGTAACCTGTCTAATGCTAATCTTCAATGATGGGGAGTGGGCGGTGGTGGGGTGTCTGTGTGTCTAGAAAATGTTGCATTGCTGGACTCACTGAACTTGTCCTGAAAAGAATTCAGGTCTTTTTCTGGAAGTAGAAGGAGACCAGAGGAAAAATTGTTACTGTAGTTTACTTGCATATCGTGGAGGTAACTGGTGTGCCACTGCTGATTCTGTTTTCTAGAAAATGCACTGCCAAAATCTTCATAAAGATCTACTGGGGAGTGGAAGGAGAGTGGGAATGGGTCTTGGAGAATGTAGTTCAACAGAAACCTGGACGGTTATTTACTTACCGCTCAAGCAGTGATTATGTAAAACTACTAGGAAGTTTTTCTACCTTCTTATTACAAAAGCCATTGTTTCTAGGTTTTAAAAAATAGTTGTGTGTTTTTCAAAGCTCTAGTGTGGTTAAAATTTTTTTTTCTGTTGTAATATGGAAGAAATTATTTCAAGACTCATTCTTACCTCATAAGGCTTAATTTTATTAAGAAAGTTTGGTTCTACTCTCTTATGGGGTAACTTTCCACCAACTTTTTTACACTTGTATGTTTTCTTCTGTTTTGCTTCAGTTCCTGAGCCCCATCTACCTCAAATGTAATTGCAATTCTGAGAGGGGTTTTTCCTAGTTTCGTTGTGTTAAATATTTATATCTAATAAAGCGAAATAGTGGAAGATACAGACAAACCTGGGATCAGTTATTGTTACCAAATGGTACCCTGGAGATGCAAGGAAGAAGTCAGATGTTTAATATGAAAGAGTAATCAATTTCATTTCTGCATCCTTAGAATCTGTGTGTAGTCATGTAATTTATCAGTAGTTAGCATACAATGACAGTGGTGACAATGTAGTTGTTATAAACATATTTTAATTTACAGGTAAATGTTAAAATATTGAATATTGAGGAAGGAAATTAAACTCTTTTTTTTCCGTCTGCTGCTGTGAATTCCCACAGCTGTGTTGGGAGTGCAGAAGCATGAACATAAATTATGAGTAAAATGTGTTTATTATTTAAGTAACATGTAGTGCTTAGCTTTTAAGAGAGACGAGAATGTCCAGTTCTGCTTTTCAATTTAAAAGTCAGTTTTTAAAAGCATAGAGATTTAACTTTGGGTTTAAAAGCGAAACAAATCTAGGGTCCGTCCTGTATTTCATCTTAATCTTGTGAGCCCTAATTTTTATTCAGAATAAAGCGCCACTGAACTATAATGCTGAGTCCTTCACTCTTGCTGTTTCTCTCAGCCTTATTTTCTCCCATTCCTTCTCCTGTTCTACTGTTATTCATAACTGGGTATGTATTTTTTGTTATTTGCACTGAAGCAGCAGAATAAGTGCAGATTATCTTTCTTTCCTTAGGCTCCAGTCCGCTGGTGTGATTCTTGGACTGAAATAGTGTGAAAATTGGAATGAGAGCAGAAGTGGTACCTCGTGAAGAAAATTAAGCCTGGTTTTCTATAGCTTTTGGTTTACTAAAACAGCTTCCCCAGTAATGGGAAAACAACATAAAAATTGGCCCAGAAACCATCTTGACACATTTATTGGGATCTGGTTTTAGTAAGTCCCACCTTCCATTGTCTTTCTGTCTTGCTTGGTCAAACGTGAGGAGGTTCTGCCTCAAGGATTAATGTTCCAAAGTTTGTGTTGATTTCTGTTCCCTGAAACTCTCTTCAGCAGTCAAGATTCCAGGCTGATTCTTCAGAAGCTTGTTGATTAAGCTTTCTCTGAAGAGCTAGTTAAAAATTACATATAAATAAAAAATGCCTGAATTGAACAAAAAGTCTGATTTTCTGGGTAGCTGTGGACAACTTCATGTATCAGGCTTTTCAGTTGACCCCGATTAGTTGTGAAGAAAATATTCTTCTGCCAACTAGATGCCAAATTTCTGCCTATAGTACCTTTCTCCTGCTCTGTTGACACAGTTTGAGTGTTGTTATAACTGAGTGTCTGTAAGCAATTCTTTGCCATAGTTCTTTACTTTATCCTTGGTGTATGGAAAAGCATATGAGAACAAAAATTGCTGTATGTTTTTGCATTTTTAGGGGTTTTAATGTTTTAACATATGTAAGCGTAGAGCATGGATAGTCTAGACCAACTTCTATGAAAATGGTCTTGCAGAGTGGTGAGAGTGTATTTCTGGACTGTCACAGTTCATAAATGTTTTGTGGCTGAGGAATTCCGCAATGCATAGCCACCTCATACTTTGTGTTTCCTGCTGTGGATGGAGATACGTCTTGAGCACTCTGAGGTACAGAGGGGCAAATAATTTATTGGCTCTTCTCACTTCTGAGTTGTGCAGGCAAAGGACCAAAATACTTCTTGCTGTATAACAACAACCCCAGACTTTTTCCTAAGTCAGTGTTATTCAAGCATCTGGGAAATGCTGTTTGCTCTATCACAGAGAAAAAAAGAAATAAAACACTATTTAGTTTCAATGCAGCTGAGGAAACTTGAAAGACAGGTTTTCATATATAAATGTCAGTATAAGAAGCATCTCTTCTATAGTGCAAATTAGCTTCTAATAGCAAGTCGGACTACGTGCTGTGACTTGGAAGTATCTTTGTCCTTCACGTCTTCCAAAGGATCTTATCCTAAATTGAATCATGTGATACTGTAGCTTTACTAACATCACAATTCTGACCAATACAATTGTACACATTTCTTCTTGTCTGCACCATGACAGATTCATTTGAAATCTCTACCTGTTTATATTTAAGAATGCTGCCAAGGAAAATGGAGTGCAAGCAGCAACAGTGACCACATTTAAAAGCTGAGTAATGGCTTGTTTGTAGAGCACTTGTTCTCAGTTTTGTATCTTTTGAAAACCTTCTATTTTAAGCTTTGTTTCTACTCAACTTGAAAGATGTTAAAAGTAGAACTGTACCAGAGAATATGGGGAAACAGGGAGGATTAAAGTGTGGGACTGGGAGAGTCTAATCTGCTTAGAAAAACTCACAAAAGAAGCTTTTGTCATTAAAGGCAGATATTATCTAAAGTGTCTTAGTGAATAAGTCCTAAACCCTTATATTTTTTTTTTAATGAAAAATAAGCCTTCTAAGGATTTGGATGCTTTTGAAATTAAAGTTATGTTCCTAAGTTGCTTGACACTTAGGTAAATCAATTTAATTGGACACAGATTATGCATAGTTCCAGATCTTCATCACAAAAGAAATAGGAACATGGAGAGCAGCATCTCTGCTACATAAAATCTTGTGGAAGAGATGCCAAAGCTAGGCCAGAGCAACTACATGTGTGTATCAAATAACTATACTTAAATACATGCATAAAGGCAGCACCTTCTGTAGAGACTTTTTACGAACTATGGACTTGGGCAATGAGTGGAAGTGCCGTGTTCCTAAATATGCAGACTTGTATAACTTTCTGGCAGAATTTCTTGGTACGTGATAACTGTCTCTTGAAGCTTTTTCCTTTCTTTCCCTCTCTATCATTTAGCATGCATTTTGCAGTCATAATGCCATGAAAGTGTTTTTACTGTCTGTCACCAAACTTAAAAAAGAAAAAGCACTTTTTATGATATATAATAGACAGAGGATAAGATTTTTCTCTTGCCTAACTAGCTTATATAGGAAGATCCTTTTTGTATTTTGAATGAAAAAGAGGCAAGGCTAATGTATTACAAAAAGGTTACACCTAATACTCCATTAAGTTACTGTTTTAATAGTAAAATGATGATGGTCATACCACTTTTTTTTACTATGGAAAAAAGTCAGCTCGTTGTTCTCTGATTACTTTGTCCAAATGTTTCATGTTGGCTTCTGTTTGATTACATCTTGAAAGGTTACTGCAGAAGTAAAATGACTGTCTTCTTGCAGAAACCCTAGGGAAACCTCTGGGCAAGAAATAAAAGTTAAAAGCATATACTGATGCTCTGCCATTAAGGAGAAAAATGTAGAGTGCTACTGAAAATGTTAAGAAAATGAAAAAGGCTTTTCTGTTCCACCAGTAGTGAAGCTATTGAGTCTGTGCATGTATTTTTAAAAATAAAACTAGTTTTGAGAAAAACAGCCTTGGTAAATGCAGAACATCAGTCTCTAGGTAGAGGATTAGAAAGACCAGGAACCTCAAACCTTTGTATAAACTTGGAAGGAAGAGGAAAAGCATTTTTAAGCTGCCCCTTTTTTTTTTTTTTTTTGCCAAGGGGAGTGACTTAACCCTCTAAGGTTCCATCTTAAGTGCATCTCTGAAAGTACTTTCTCATTAAGATTTTCTATGTCTCTATACAAAATCTACTTACTTCACTTGCCTCCCTTTCCAGTGGCTTGCTGTGGTTGCTGCATTGTTAGTGTGATGCCAGAAGAGAGGAAAATCTGGTCAAATGCCTTCTTACAGTTAGATGTCATGTTTTTGAAAGCAGAGGAAACAATATATGTGGAAATTTCCAAAGGAAAAGTTATGGCAGTATTGCCTATGAACTCGCAGAATTGAAGGCCCTCGGTTTTTTTTAAACTGTAATTTGTTTGGGTTTTTTATTGGCAAATCCACAAATATTGTCAAAAACCTGTTTGGTGGTTGGTTTCCCCCCCACCCCCCTAGGATTCTGTGCATGTGACTGCTAGTGTGTTTCTTCCATAGCAGTATCTCACTTTAAGACACTTTATGTTAGCAAATGAGACCAAGCTCTTAAAAAAATCAGACAGGTCATTTTTACACTTATCGTACACTTAAATGGATGTTGAAACATGGAATCTATTACAAGGGTCCTATTCAGTCCAATGAGGCCAAGACTTTTGCCTGTATTACCTAAGTCCAGAAGGCCCATGGAGCAAAATTTGCAAAATGTGGCCAATGAGAGGTCTGCAGTCTGAGGAGGAGCTGTCAGTGCAATGAGACAGCCAACATATGCAGTAGTTTGCAAAGATGGGCAAAGTAAGGGGGACTCAGCTGAAATAGTGCCACAATAAGAGTCTTGGATGTGGTGATAACATACCACAGAGCAGTTTCGCCAGTAGTAGTAGATGTTTAAGCAGCTGTCCCTGCTAGAGTAGAGGGCTTGACGTGGACTGAGCTTAGATGCTGGATGCAGGCCTGCAAGTCCTAGGCTGCAGGGAGTGCCCGGGGCCTGCCTCTGATACCAGGAGAGAGAGCCATGTCCTGCAGGAGGTGTGCTGTCTTGGAGAAGCTGTGCGCCCAAGGGGAGGAGTTACAGGAGGAAGTGAGCAGGCTGTGCATCATCAGAGAAGCTGAAAGGGAGGTAGACGGGATCATCTCTAAGGCTCAACAGCTTGAAGAGCCTCAGCCCCCATTTGCAATACAGAAGCAGGCAGTGTCTACTCCCAGTATCAAGGTAAGAAAAAACCTTGGAGAAGGGGAAGGATGGAAGCTGGTGACTTCTGGCACCAAGAGGAAGTCTGCCCCACCTAACAATGTACAACTGCAAAATGGTTCATGATCCTCAAAGTTCAAGAGGAGCCAGAAGTGCCTACAAGCAAAGGACCTGGCCACCTAACACTAAACTATGCAAGACTACTAGAAAGAAACAGTGGCTGCAGTAACCATGCAATGGCGGAGCTCAGAATCCTGAGGACAGGGAGGAGGGTGAAAAGCAAGCTCCCAGCTCTGGACTTTAGGAGAGCAGGCTTTGGCCTCTTCAAAGATTCGCTTGGAAGAGTCCAATGGGATAAGGGTCTAGAGGGAAGGGAGAGCCAAGAAAGCAGGTTAATATTCGAGCATCACGTCCTCCAAGATCAAGAGTTCCATCCTAGTGAATATGAAGTCAGGCAAAAATGCCAAGAGGCCTGTGTGAGTGAACAGAGAGCTCCTGCCCAAATTCAAACACAAAAAGGAAGCATAGAGAGGGTGGAAGCAGGGAATGGGTACCTTGGGAGGAATACAGAGACCCTATCCAAGCTTCCAGGGATGAAGTTAGGAAAGCTAAAGCCCAAATGGAATTGGATCTGGCCAGGGATGTGAAAGACAACAAGGGCTTCTGTAAGTACACAGGCTCCAAAAGGAAGACCAGGGAAGATGTGGGCCCATTGCTCAAAGAGATAGGGGACCTGGTTACATAGGACATGGAAAAGACTGAGGTACTGAATTCCTTTTTTTCCCTCAGTCTTTACTAGCAAGTCTAGTCTTCACAGGTCCTGGAGACCACAAGGAAAGTCTGGAGAAAGGAAGACATACCCTTGGTGGAAGAGGATCAGATAAGGGAGTACTTTAGCAAACTGGACATACATAAGTCCATGGACCATGACAGAATGCTGAGGGAGCTCGGGTATGTCATTGCAAGGCCACTCTCAATAATCTTTGATCGATCATGGCAACTGGAAGAAGTGTCTGAAGACTGGAAGAAAGTAAATGTCACCCCTGTCTTCAAGAAAGAGGACCCTGGGAACTACAGGCTGGTCAGCCTCACTTTGATCCCTGGGAAGGTAATGGAGCAGCTATTCCTGGAAACCATTTCCAGGCACATTAAGGACAAGTCAATCATCAGGAGTAGTCAGTATGGTTTCACCAAGGGAAAGTCATGCTTGACCAACTTGATAATCTTCTACAGTGAAATGAGTGGCCTGGTAGATGAAGAGAGAGCAGTGGATGTTGTCTACCTGGACTTCAGTAGTGCCTTTGACACTGTCTCCCATAAGATCCTCATAGATGAGCTGTTGATGTATGGGCTGGCTAACCAGACAGTGAGGTGGGTTGAAGACTGGCTGAAAGGCTGGACTCAGAGGGTGTCCATCCTTTGAGATATTCAGAAGCTGTCTGGACATGATCCTAGGCAGCTGGCTCTAGGTGGCCTTTCTTGAGCAGGGCATTGGACCAGATTACCTCCAGAGGTCCCTTCCAACCTCAACCATTCTGTGATTCTGTAATGCTTGTACGTATCAAAAATGGAGGTTGTACTCTGAGGCTTACTGAAAGGTCAAAAAAGATAAATGTGGATGAAGCTGAGAGTCTGAAAGAGCCACAGAACAATCATGTTAACTCAAAACCAGAGAGAAACCAGAGTTCATTACAGGATTCCAGAAATAAGACTATTTGTTATGATCTCTGATACTTGTTCTTTTCTATGTCCAACTGGGAGTCCTCCCTACTACTTGTTGTCTAGTCCAGAAGCTAAACATGAAATCTGTCACTGTAAACTTGCTTTGCTCAGTTCTTAACTTTGACCTTCTGGTGTTTAAAACTGGTAGACATAATGGTTTGCATAAGATAATAAAAAAAATAAAATGGACTGGCCGTAGTTTTACACATGAAATTATAAATCCACAAGCTCTATAGACTAGTGGAGAACCTTACATGAGTGCATTTAACACCATGCCCCCCCCCTGCCCTGCACTCCCCAAAACCAAACCCTAACAACTGCCTGTGCTCTTTTCCATAAACTATCTAGCATACAGAGAATTGGGTGGGAAGCCAATGGCAGTACATTCTCTTCTTTCAGTAGTGTCACTCTTAACTGCAGGAAGAACACAGGAGTTTTATACTTGGAAATCATATGTCATTTGAATTCATTTTAGCAATATTCTGAATAGTTGAATCCCTTAAAAGTTGCATTACATAAAATAATTGCTGACACTCAGACACTGACACTTCAGGATTATATTGCAAGCAAAGGAATGCTTTGGCTGCACACAAATACGTAAGTCTTCAATACACCCAGGAGAGCCATATCATCTGTAATTACAAAGAGATTTTTTTGAGATAAAGACTTCCAATGTCAAACTCGCAATTTGTCAGAAGTATTATATGGAGCAGGACGGAGTAATTATTTTATGTTTTTGGCTGAGATTATTTACACGAAACTTTTTCAGATGGTATGATCTCAGGTGTTCCAGTCTGTGGACAAGTGTTGTTCTGTGGGGCATTGCCAGCTGTTCTGCAGGGCTTTTCCTTTCCATGAGGAAAGCATCTGTCAAAATACAAATGCATCACTTTCTGCTACTAAAAGCTATGTTTTGGAAATGTGTGTGCATGCACGTGCACTTCTCTGTCCCTCACCCATTTTTGTGACCACAAAAATTGAGAAAGATCATAGGTTGAGAAACTTGCAGGTTATTGGAATTCTAAACACAACAAAAGTGTCAGAGTAGATTTGGTGGGAATGAGTTTTAAAGAATGTTTAGGCAGTAAACTGAATGAGGATAAAGATGTCTTAGAAGTAGTTAAATTCTCCCTGTCGTGAGCACTTGCATCATGTTATGGGTATCTGAACAGATGGACAGAAATGTGCTTTGGAATGGACTGACTGACTTTGTCTCTATTTTTGAATGGATATGTAAGCAAACCAGTGCTCTTAACCTGGTTTAAGATAACAGGAAGATGGAGGTAGTAGGTCAAAAGTAGAATATAAATCTAGTTGTCCTTGTAGGTTTTAACTATTGATATACATTGAAAACAATTTCCTTAATCTTTACTGTTGCAACCTGAGTTAGTGTAGAAAAATGTTTCCTCTGTTTTCATATATTGCCTCAAGAGCATCTAATCCAAGGATAGTTTTGGACCTCATTGCAATGACACGAATGATGAACTACAGGGCAGTGTTTTCAGGCTTAGCAGGAACATGAGAGAGCTAGAGACAGTAGGTATTGCCGGCAGCTGTGCTTGACTGGGTGGCTAGGAATGATTGACAGATTTATTACAGGTGAGTTCATAAAGATCTCCATGATTCCAACAGCAGTGTGAATATATTAGTTGTAGGTGCTGTATTTCAGAGGCATAAAATCAAAGAAGAAAGGCTATGCTCTCAGATGGGATTAGAGAACCATAATGTCATATGCCCAGAGTGACTGTTATTCGTAAACAAGCTCAGGATATGTCTTACGAATGGACTTACTCATATCTGAGTGAAACAGTAATGCAGACAGTGTGTGAACCACAGATGACCATGTTATCAGTTTCAGTGATCGTTAGAGCTGAAGGAAAAACAGGAACTGACAGGTGTATGTTTGGAGAAGTGATGTGCAAGTTTAATTCCATTAGTTTGAGATGAAGTGGGCAGAAACTTTTGGGATGCTATCTTTGGTAAAAACCTTTCTCAGGAATTTGTTTATTGGATTGAGAAAGTAAGCTGTACTCTCAAAGCAATAGAGAACACTGCTTTTTAAACTCTTTATGGATTGCAGTGCTGCTATTTTTATTTTTTTTTTAAATGTCAGATTTTACTGGCTAGTATCTTTACTAACCAAGAGCTGATGCTGATGTCTAGAAGTATAATTCTTAGCCATTGCAAAGATACTAGCTGTTTGAACTGGCCAATTGCAAGGAAATAAGATTTTTCCATGTCAAGAGCCCTGGAAAATCCACACCATAGGAGGATATGTACTGGGTCAAACCAAATCATTGTGTACTCATATCCTATCTCTAATAAATACTTAGAAGGTTATAAATAAGCTAAGGTGGGGTAGCTACAAAGAGTAAAAAAGCAGGGCAAGTGTCTACAATACATATTCCTAATTCTTGTCCAGTTTTGACTGGTCTTTTCTCAGGGAATTCCAGACCCAGCTGTGGTTTCTGCATACTTAGGTAACCCTTAGTGGATTTCCTTGAGTGAATGTGTCCAGTCTCTTCTTGAACTTGTGTACATTTTTAATATGCACGATATCCTTGGCAGGGAGTACTACAACTTGTCTCCAATTTAAGAAGTAGCTGACTGGGAGTGTAAAGATGGTTGCCTACCATCTTCAGAGGTGTCCGTTTTGCTGAAAACCTGAAAAAGACACTAATTCAGTGGAAGAATATTCACTTTGCCTTCTGCATGGTGCTGACATACATTTTAATGTTCAGTATTATGCCTGCATAACACATTTAAGCATCTTCATTGATAGCTCTGACTTGGTTAGCGTGGAAGAGGAAACAAGATAGTAGAGTGAATGCAATACATGGGGTATATTAGT
>NW_009619642.1:12694-19839 GCF_000690535.1 Cariama cristata
TGTCAGCCTGTGCAAATCAATGTGGTGGCTCTGATCATTAGGAATCACTGTTTCTGGTAGTTCAGGTAGGGGCACTGCTGCCTGCTTTGTAGGAATACCCTATTTTGTTTTCCACTCTTTTCTTTAATGAAGGTGATTCATATCACCAGCTGAAGGGAGATCTGCACTCATTACTGAGAATGAATGATGGGTCTGAATGGGTACCTTAAAAGGACTTCTTGTGGCATCACCTAGCCTGCATTTCTTCTTGTACTTGAGTTCATCAGGTATGTGAAGGACAAACAAGAGTCTCTATTTTATATTTGTGTAGAAGTAAATTCAAGTAACTCACTCTTTTATGTTTTTGTCACCCTCACCCCTTATTTTTAAAAGAGGAAAAATACGGCTGCTGTCAAGTAAATAACGATGAGGATTCTTCTGCTTTGGATTTCTTTGCTTGCTGCAGAGATGGTAGCATATTGTGCCATTGAAATCATAGCTGAGGCTATTCTTGGTTATGGATAGCGCAGGCGGTAGTAAGTGTTAGAGTGACAGAGCCCAAATTTAAGCTAATTAGGAAAGCATGTTTTTCTATTGTCCTGTTACAGTAGGAGTGCTCACCTTGATTTTTTTTTAGTAGTGTCTCTAGTTTGATGAAACAGATGGTATTTTATTGTGGCTATAAAATCAGAATTTAAACTTGAAATGTCCTGGGTTGATTGATTTTTTTTTTTTTTTTTTTTTTTTGCTTGTAAGTAATGGGTCATGATTATATCCGAAAATACATAAAGATGTAAATGTGTCTGAAGCTTTTCTTTGTGACAAAAGCAGGCTGTTTATTTCAAATGGGGATGAACTGCTAAGTACTACATCTATAATAATAAAAAAGCCTCTTTAAACAGTTCATATCATTCAACAGGAGTGCTTGCATAAGGGTGTTATTTTAGAAAAAATTACTTTAAAACATGCTGAAATACACAACAGAACTGTATACTTAGGATTGCTGTAGGAATTCGCATTCAGCTCTGCAACTCATTTTTCTGTAGACTGGGAGAAACTTTATGAGGGTCTCCCTCTTCCAGTGCATCTGTTGTGAATGCACGTGTATGGTGTCTTTTTTAATTCATTAGAAATTCTGATTTTTCATGAGGCTTCTTCATTTTCATGAAGAGTCAAGGAAGTGCAATCCATGTTAATGTGAGTATCTGCAGTTGAGCCTAACAGTGTGATGCAGGATGATTTAATGTGAACCTTCAGAAACCTCAAAGCTGTATTTTGGCCCATACTAATGTGGTAAATGATAAAAAATTAATATAAACTCCATTGGTATTTCAGCATCTATCTTCTTTGGGTATCTCAAAGTACAGGACAAGACCTGGGATACAATTGTGGCAGGAAGTTGTCACTGCTATGTTCCTGAATGGATATTTGCTGGTTTGCTTAGTTAACCCCACAGCTGAATTTATTTTTCTGAGAGCTTGTTCAGGTGGCCTCTTCTTTTTAAAGAGAGGGCTAACAGCTCAATATTTCTTAACTGAACTGACATTAAGCCTTTGATTTAGTTCTTTTGTAGTATGGAGCATGATGGAGTTGGACTTGCATTACTCAAATCCATTCTGAAATGTGTGGTTTAGGACCTTGCTTCTAATAGTTTGTTTTACATGGAAACTCCTGTATGTTTCCTCAAGGTATTCTAGCAATGGTAACAGAAAGAGCATGCGTGTGTGTGCGCACACACATGCACGCGCCCATCTGGGGCAGCTGTTGCCTTGGTCATCCACTGCTGGGGGTTACCTGGGTCCTCAGGTGCACAAGGAAAGCTGGCTTCTCAGTTTGATTGAACAGTTTTCAATCTTAAATGAGGCTTGTTCAGTAGTTCATGAAGTTCTTTGACTCATGCCTAGTGACACTGCTTTCTGGAAAAACAGTTGAAACTCAAAGTAGGTAATTGAAGAGATATGTTTGTGTACAATATAGCAACGCTAAAGTTGACACAGGGAAGGGTTACAGGAGAGTTTTGTCAGCATTTACAGCTTACAGATACCTAACTGTCATTAATCTGTAGTTAAATCCTTGAGATGCTTTCCAACCAGGAGCTTCCAAAGTGACAATCAGTTAGATCCTTTCAATCTGTGAGTTAATCAGCAAGTGGTTATTTAGTTTATTTTTATTTGCAAAGCTCTAACAAGAATTAAAAAAAGTGGTTTCCTCCAAAATTTGTTATTCAAATAATTTCAGACCAACTGACCAACTCAATGCATCTATTGTAGAGTAAACAGTACACGTTGCCTGTAGCAGTATGACTGGATGCTTCACAAGCTTTGGAAGGCACTTCAGTTTTACATTTCTTCTTTTCTAGATGTCCTTTGGTAGCATTTCTGACTGCTTAGCTCCTTCCCTGTTCTACAGATCTATTTCCTTCTGTATTATAGAAGTTCTTTTTTGACTATTAATATATATTTGCTTTGTATTTGGGAAGAAATGATCAAAGCATATTCCTTTAAGGACACAAGTGAACTTTTGTCATTTTTCTTTCTTGGGATGCATGTGATGAAGAAAAAATCTCTTCTGATCCTGCTGTATTCCTTTACACAAATCATCTTCTCTCTTATTAATAATTTTTACTTGTCTCAACAGATGTTTTAGTGACAAATCACTTGAAATAGAATCTGAACTGTATTTTTTGAACTGAATAATCCACATGTATTCCTAGATTATGCCTTTATATCCGCCACTTAGATGATTACATTCAGGCATGTGTCTTCTCTATGCATGGCTGATAAAAACCTTTCCATTATGGAGGGTCTTTCAGACATGAGGCTGCTTCAGAGCAGAATAGCACAGTGCTTCAGCTGTATGTGTTTCTTGCATAGTTACCTGTTTGGTTTTGGGGTTTGGGGTGTTTTTTATGTTTTCTCAGTGTCACTAAGTTACAATGCTTAGTATGTTGGGTACAGTTAAAAGTGAAACAAGGTGTTGTCTTTAAATCACTTTTCCTTAGTTAGAATTGGCTTCTATAAGGCTTTTAGATTTCTCTTTGCTTCCAGAGATTTGTTCTCACTGCTGTAAAGGATCATGAAGAACCAGGCAGGCAGATGACTGATGGATTTGTGATCTGCAGTCATCTAAAGAGCTCCACTTCCTATCCCTTTGTTCTGATGTTAGAGAGATGGATTCTTTTGTTTTTTCTTTCTTTTTCCTTTTCTTTCTGTCAAAGCACAGGATTCTCTTAAAATAAAAAGAAATAATACAGCTGTAAGCTAACACAGTGCCTATTCCAGAGAATAAGAAAATATTTCTTCTGATTTTAGCTCTGGTCATCATAGATGCTTAATCCAAATTTCTAAGAGAGGAGGTGCTATCAACATTAAAACACCATCATCTGATACTATTCAGTGAACTGATTAGCTAGATTGCTCTGGGTTATAAAAAGTGAACAGCATTGCTTCATGTTAGGATAATAAGTATAAACTGCACTGTGGGTCTCAGAGTTTATTGTTACAGACACACTGGACAATTGAAGCTGCTCATGTGATCACTCAGTTTGTTGCATTCTTAAACTATGAGAAGAATTTATTGCATTTTGGGTGTTGACCTAGAAAATCAACGCTGTTTCCTGTCAAGTCTGTTGCAACTATTTTTCTAATATGACAGCGTCTCTCTCTATTTTCAAGATAATTCGCAGGGCTGCAGAAGCCCAAGCCCCTAAGGTCCAGGAGGCACAGAAATCCTCCAACAGGTCTTCCTTGCCTTGTTCTGGTGCAGTAGCCAGTGAAATAAATGGCTGTTGTGCTTTCAGTTACAGCCTTTCAAAATGCTGTAGTTGTGAACAGTTAACATACAAGATCAGTGGAAATGTATTGGAAATATTTCAGAATTCAGCAGACCTGGAGAACCAGGGCTCTGAACAACATGAACCACTCTAGCTGCTCAGTGGAATCCCTCTGGTGACCAAAGGCATTATTGACCTAAATAAGGGTGGTGCTGGGATGGAGCTGGGTTTCAGGGAGCTCTCCATTTGCATGGGCTTCTCTGGGGTGGGAGTTGCTCTGATTCCTGAGGAGCTTTCTAGATCTTAGAGAAAACTGTCATATCAGGTCATAATTTTACCAGAAAGGAGACATAGGGACGTAACTGAACAGTAACCTGATGTTCAAGGAGTGAGGCTGATATATCTGACTATCTGTTTGGATGTGGTAGTATAATGGGGGTAAGGGCAAGATGTTCACCAGCAATGCACCTCTTTGCCGGAAGAAAATCCATAAACAGATCGTCTTTTCCAACTCAAGAACTTTTCTTAATTCCAAAGCAGATGTAGAGGGCTTAACCAGAACACTTATTTTAGGTACACTGAAGTAGTAGCATAGGTTGAAGGTATGTAGTATGACACTTTTTAATACTTGTTGAACTACAACTTGAGGAATGCAGGATGGTTGTGAAGGTCTACAGAGAAGTAATAAAGGTGGTAGGATGTCTGAGGGTGATTTGAGGGAGAACAAGATAAAGATACTTAAGCTGGAGAAAACTCAAAGTTCAAATTGAGCAAAACCACAGTAAAATGACTTTACCTTTATAGTTATATAATACTGCATGTGAAATATCACAAGTAAGAAGATAATCCTGCTAATCTGGAGACAACAAATACATTTATTTAGAACGGATAAAAATTACAGTGCTCCAAGTAGTTTCAGTAGTCCTTGTGTAAACATCAGTCTATCTGAATGACATTACATTCTTTAATACTTGAAAGTGAACTAAATTCTCACAGCAGAAATATGTTTAGATTCTCTAGGATAGGATTTTAGAAGTTCTGTCAAACTTTATTTTCATCGTAATTCAAAACTGAAGTTAAGAAGTATTTCCTAACCTCAAGATTTTGACAGTTAAACGACCTTGTGGTCTGCTTACATAGAAAATACTTAATGTTTTGTGTTTGTATGCCTATGGTTATATTGCCTGCAGCATTTTATTATCTGCTATTGTTGCTGTGAAAAGGAGAAGATTAAGATCATTCTAAAAGTATTTGCACAGGGAAGAAAACCTCAGTAACGGAACAGTATTTCACTAAGCTCTTGGAAGTGTAACAAGAGCAAGTGTCTCAAAACTGAAACTGAAAAAAAAAATCAGGCAAAAAGCAAATAAACAAAAAAACAGTAAACTCTTGGAGAAAATAGGAGAGTTATGAAAGTTTCATATAATCCTGATTTACTATTATTTCCTAAACAATCAAGAACAAAGTACTGATTAGAATAAAATATAATTCAGGCTAATCTTTTCACCTGGTTGTGCAGGATATGTGTGTGTTCTCCTAGTTGGATAGGAAAAAATCTATCCCAGTGATGGTATTTGTGATTTGGAAAACTGATTATATTCCTCGTCCTAACGTGTTCAAAGCAGGGTAAGGGTGAGGAGAAGGAAAGCCAGAGTGAATCTTTTTCATAGTTGACAGAGATCCTACTTTTTAACCTTTAGCTCACAGATGAAAGATAGTAACTCAGGGTAGCTGAAGCCACCCATTTGACTACTGCTTTATATTGCTGTATTTCTTCAGTGATGTTTGCTGTCATCACTAGGTTAAGAGTCATCACTTCTGCCTATAAGATGTTAGTAAATCTTGTGGCTGGAATGAAGTCTTAGCTGTTTCCCCCCTCACTCTCCTCTGCCCCTCGCCTTCCTGGGAGAAGCACTATAAACACTGTTCTTCTGTAGTTGTGTTGAGCTGCTCTCCAGAGAAAGATGTAGATTCAAACAAAACAGGTTTGTGTGTGTGGTGGGGTTTTTTTTTGTTATGTTTGATCCATAATAAAGAAATACTGGTTATATGCAACATGACTAAAATAATGCAACTGTATTGTTGTCATTGGAGTTGAAACAACACAAATTTAAATGCAGTAGCTATATTTAGATTGCAGAAATGCTTTGTGCTTGAAATATTAAGAACTTTAATAAGACATGGGGGCATGGCTTTTGTGGTTTATTTCTACCTTTACTCCTCCATTTTTGTTTAATATGTCAATTAGTAGGACATGCTAACCTTCTTAGCTAAATCAAGTTCAAGGTTTGAACTCAATAGTAAACAATCTTATTTCTGTGGGAAACAGTAAGTATTTCAGTCTTTTAGTTATGCAAAACTACAGTTAATCTTTATCCAAGTATAAAAGAATATTTATCTGGGAAGATACCGTCCTATCTAAAGTGCTAACTAATACTTAAGTAGTTCAAGACTGTGGCCTGAGACCTTCAAGGATCTAAGAAATGAATGGCTTTTTTGTCTCTGAAGTTCTGCGACTGATGTATGGCCCTGCTCTTTGGGAGTGAGGTGATCACAGGTTGCATGCTCTGAATTGAATTATGGATTTTCTCTCTTCTTCCTCTCTCCTCTCAGATCAAATCCTGCCATGAATTTTGGTGATGTCATTAGTTCTGGTATTACTTTTTAAAACCTTCATGAATGGTAAACTTTTGCTTAAGTTTGGATTATCCAGATGTATATTTATAGTGATTCATCTGGTTATAGCATATATATCATAACTAAGCTTAGTGTTTGTCTTTGCAAACCTAATATTGAAGTTTAATTCACAAGTTTGATTCCTTGACTTCTTGCGCATTTGGTTTTGGCATAAGAAGGTTTTCATAGAATCATAGGATCATTTGGGCTGTAAAGGACCTTTAGAGGTCTAGTGCAACCCCCCTGTGGTGAGCAGGGACATCTCCAACTAGATAAGGTTGCTCAGAGCCCCATCCAGCCTGACCTTGAATGCCTCCAGGGATGGGGCTTCCAGCACCTCTCTGGGCAACCTGTTCCAGTGCTTCACCACCCTCATTGTAAAAAATTTTTTCCTTATGTCAAGCCTAAATCTACCCTCTTTTAGTTTAAAACCATTACCCCTTGTCCTCTCACAGCAGGCCCTGCTAAAAAGTCCGTCCCCATCTCTCATATAGGCCCCCTTCAGGTATTGGAAGGCTGCAATGAGGTCACCTCGAAGCCTTCTCTTCTCCAGGCTGAACAACCCCAACTCTCTCAGCCTGTCTTCATAGGAGAGGTGCTCCAGCCCTCAGATCATTTTTGTTGCCTTCCTCTGGACCTTCTCCAACAGGTCCATGTCATTCCTGTGCTGAGGGCTCCAGAGCTGGATGCAATACTCCAGGTGGGGTCTCACCAGAGC
>NW_009619643.1:0-1757 GCF_000690535.1 Cariama cristata
TGGTCAGATGTGGGTAATTGATGGAAAAGGTTATCTTAAGGGAATAAAGCACCCGGGATAGCTCGTGGTCAGGGAGCACTTGGTCAGCACGATTTCCACGGAGGAAAACTTGCTGAGCGGCCCCCCGCCCGCCCCGAAGCACTGCTGGGCAGTACGATGGTGGGGATGCACAGATGTTTTTCCAAGCGCCTTTGTGTCACTAGAGGGTGACGCCTTCCTACCGCACCGGCGGGGCCCGTGCCGCTGCAGTTGCGCTGTTGCCGGTGATGGCTGGGCTGGGGCTGGACCTGGGGAGAGCGATCCAAAGGAGCTGGGAGTGCCGCGAAGGGTTACTGGATTTCGGCTGTCTCAGCTCCTTGCTTCAACCGCCCGTGCCACCCCCGAGTCCTCAACTGGTGCCCCAGGAATATGTGCTTGGGGACCCCTTTTGGGGCTGCTCAGGTGGCTTCATCCACCCACAGAGCTGGACCTTAAGTTCTTGCCCGAGTCTCCTTGTATGCTACAAGCAACGTGAAAAGGGGATGCACCAGAGGATCGACTTCCCCGTTCTGGTGTGGTGACCCACAGAAGTGCTATAGCTCTGTGCCAGCCCTGTGTTCACCCGTGAGCTGGAGGAAGGTGAATGATGGACGGTAGAAAGGGACAAGTCCTGTTTCCTGCTTCCTTTTTCTGTACTTTGGGCGATGAGGATAGCGAGGTCACCTCCATGTAAGGAGGTTGATTCAGCATGGATAAGGGTGAATTTATGCAGCTGGGAGTCCTTAGTGTTGCACGATGAGCTCTGAGTTGACCATTACTACTCAGGAGTGACATTTGGGGTGTTGACCGACAGGTCCATGGAACAATCAGCTTCAGTGCTCCATAGCCACCAGAAAATCAAATGAGACATTAGGAAGGGAGCAGAGAAGGAAATGAAAAACATTTTGCTGCTGTGAAGTCACTGGTGCACCAGCACCCAAACACAGATCCCTTCATCCCGAGAAGGGTGCAGTCGAGCTGGAACGGGCTTTGCAAAGGCCCTGGGGACACCAGAGGTCTGGACAACCTTCCAGCCTGAAAACAAGGTAGGGTTTTTTTTCCTCCACCTGAAAACAAGATGCCCAAGAGGGGACAGGATAAAGCTACAGGTGGCATGGAGAGGGACTTCGTTCTCTTCAAATACAAGAGCTGGGGTGTTACACGAAGCCTGTAAAAGGCAGGTTTAGGTGGACCAGGTGGTTGTTGGGAAACTCCTTGCCATGGGGAGCTGGAGAAGCAGAAGGTTTATTTTGGTTCAAGAGGAGGTGAGGCACTTCTGGAAAAGAAATGCCTTTCGACTTAGAGATGGAGAGAGGTGATTCCCTTTCAGATACTCGGAGCCAGGTGGAGCATTACATGCCTTTGCTCAGGTTTTGTGCATTTGCTCAGACACCAACTTCTTCGCTACTGGGCGGCAGGACTGTGAGCTGGATGGGCCTGTTCATGAGCTCACCTTCCGCTGCTGCTCCTCCAGGTGCTTTCGCCTGCACCTCTGCTTCTTCATGACAAATGCCTGTGCACAGAGGAGGTCCCTGTGCTCCAGGCAGCAGCTCCAGAGCACAGAGGCAGATTCCTCCTTGGAATAGCCAAGGAGGGGAAGAGCAGGGTCTCAGCCCTTCATCCAGAACTGCATCCAGCAGCCGAGATTTGGGATAACTACTCCATCCTCCACTGTTCCCTTTACCTATGGCTCAGGCTGCAGCACTCCAGCCCAGCACATACCCTATGGGGCTGGTGTC
>NW_009619644.1:0-12676 GCF_000690535.1 Cariama cristata
CCCCGCCCCATACACTGATAACTAGTTACTTTACAAATATCAAGTAATTAACATTCCCACTTCCTCAGGCATGTTTTCTCTCTTTTTCAGAAGTCTTTCTAAAAAAGAGGTTATGATCACACCAGTAATTCTTGCATCTGTGCCCCTTCCAGAGTCTCTTTTCCCTCCCACTGTAATTGGCTTTAATAATAGCAAATGTAAGCAACCTCACCTAAAGAGAGGGAAGAATTAAACATATACACAGCTACCTCAGTCTTCCTTGTTTTGAGCTGACCTCTGCCTGCAAAGAGTTTAATTTCAAAGAGACTGCCTTTTTTTTTTATTACAGACGAGGAATGCATGAAAAATGTTGGAAGGCTGAGGCCTGTATTTATACAGACATTGCAATGGTGTTGACAGCTTTAAATAAAGTAAATGGAACCAAATTTAATTTAGCATCATAATCTTGTTATCATGGCTTACAAATGCACAAGTGAAGAATTTCCTAAGAGTCACGAAACTTACTTAAATTCTTTGTGACATGGAAAGAAATCAATAGAACTGAGACACACATACATGCATTAAGTCATTGCGGTAACTGTCCTCATGTAATGATGCAGACAGTCAACTTGACACAGCGAATGGCAGGATCTTATTGAACTTCAAGTGAGAAGGCAAAAGTTTCAGTCTTACATTTTAGGTCGTTCATTCCAGTTTATGCACAAATGTGTATCGTTAAGGTATAAGTATGTGCAATCTGGCTGCACAGAAGCCGAGAAAAAAAAATTCCCTATCTTTACCCTATCAATTTCCCTGACATTTTTACTGATCTTTCTTCATGCCTCAAGACAACAATGAATTTTGCGAGTGCTACTTTGACAGTAAACATGTAAAGCATGACATATTTTTCAAGCTTCAATAGTGGATGACTATTTTTGTCAAATGCAAAACACTCATTCCCAAATAATTAGAGTTGTCATGCATTTCTATACACAAAACGCAGAACAGCTTTTAATAAATCCTTCCACATATTTGCAGATTAGTAGCTACAGTGTTTTGAGACTTTATTTTCTTCCGTCAGGCAATTTTTCAACTAACGTAATATTTTATTTTTTCTAGATTTGATACATAAGGAAAATTTTTTTTTTTATTTTATTTACTTTATAAAAGATACTACATTTATCTTTTAAAGGACTATCACATCTACTCCACAAGCTCTTTGTGCAGCACCTTGTGTAACAAGAGCTTCTAGGTTCTGCCAAAATACCGAGGAAACAATATTCCAGAACAAAGGAAACTGCTTTTTCAACTTCACTAAAAACCCAGCACAAACATTTGTTCCGTTACCATTGCTGTTTTTTGTGATCAAGCACAACCAGACCACAACTTGCCTCCTAATACCAAAGAAAATAAAAAGGAAAAAAAAAAAAAAATTCATTTCTGCAAAAGCACATCAGTGATATTATTTAAAGCAAATGGGAAATCATCAGAACACTGTGTATGCTCAGTAGTATTGCAAACGCTGTGGCCAATTAGATCTTGCAAACTGTGGTCTACACAGAAGCTAGCAGTTCATATAACGATGCGACTCCTGATTTTTAGCAGTTGAAGTCATATTATAAAAAGCAAAAAATATTTCCTATTACCAGTTCTTGTCATGCAAGTACAATAGTTGCTAGCAATTAAATTAAATTACTAGCAGGAGAAGAAGTCTTTGGATTCTGACACAGATCAGCTCACCCTCCCTCAGTCATCAGTACTGTATCAAGCTATTCATAGAATAAAAACTATCAGATTAAACTACGTTTAGCTTGCCGTGTCACATGAATATGCTCATGCTAATCACCACACGAAGCCATCTTGTGCGAAACCAGTCTTTATTTCTACATTGAAGCAGTTTATGATTAAATGCATCTTCAACATCGATAATTTACGTTGTTACCCAAAATTATTTTTGCTCATTACCATCACTTCTGTCATATCCTAGAGTGTTAACAGTACATCACACTGCCTCGGCAAATACTACAACTGAATAATTATGACGGTGCAAACAATGGAGCTAGTGGTCTGTATGGAAAAACATAATCTAGATCCATATGCATACTGCAGAGTAACAATGCAATTTCTACATGTCCTATGTATACTTGAATTCTCACTTTCAGTCAGCTCTGATTTCCAGTGCTTTCATATTCCCAGCTGTTTTACAGCATGAATCATTTACTTGGAATTCATCCATTCAGTGCATTTCTAGCAACTCTGGCTTTCAATAAAAGCTGATTCAATTAGAATAGACTTACAAGACCCATATGGTTTTATCAGTCACTGTATAAGTGTGCAGAAAACTACCCCTTGAGGCAGTGTCCCTATTTAATCATTCCTTAAAGGGAATGCCCTATTTTCCAGATGACATTTAACAGATGAGGCCAGCAAGCCTCCCGAAGACAACTGGTATGCTGCACAACGTTCTGCCCTAAGAAGAAATACCCATATTGGGACCTTTAGAAAGCTCAAATTCATCTTCACGGATAGCTTCTAAAGCAGCCATCAAAAGTTACTTTTCCAACAACCAGTTTTTTTTAAGGCTTCAACCTCTGACACACTGTTGTTAGAAATTCTTCCCCATATGCCACAAACTGTGGTTCACTGATGGTCAGTGTAAGTGACAGCTCTATTGAAAATATCCTGCTCAAGAAACATACGGGTATCAACCAATTTATGTTTCCTAGATGGCACAGTGATGAGCAGGGGTCAGGAAGCACAATTTCCTTCACAACGTCCCCTGAGGAGGCAGCGTTTGGGAGGCTGCAGAGAAGGCAGTGGTTACAGTCTTTTAGACCCCTAGATCTTTGGGATTCATGGGGAAGTGACCTCTCCCAACTTCCAATCCCACAAGGGATTGGATTCTCCAGGCTGCTCCTCTGTCCCTTTCCTGTAGAAACTGTGATGCTTCTTGCACCTATGCAAAAAAACACACGCAGAACATGAGGTTCATACTAATGCAGCAGCACAGCTACTGTTGCACAAAGCAGGGTGAACACTGGGCACAGCTAGTTTTGGGACCAAACAGGAAGGAGCTTGCTTCTGACTCATCTTCTGTGTTCTGCGCTGCCGCTGTGATCTTCCCAGAAGGCTGCAGCATTTTAGAAACTTCTTCCATTCAGAACCAGCCCCACAAAGATGTCCACCTTAAGTAAGGGAGAGGACTACACACTTTCCCTAAAAAAATCAAGCCTCCATAATGCTCTTCAAAAAAGATGTATATTAATAGCAAAAGATGCCACACAACCATCAGCCCTCACCTTTTCTTCTCCCTTCTTATTCCATTACTGAATCACAGAATCCATTTGGTTGGAAGAGATCTCTGGGAACACTGAGTCTAACCTTTGCCCTAACACCACCACATCAACTAGACCATGGCACTAAGTGCCACGTCCACTCTTTTCTTAAACACCTCCAGGGATGGTGACTCCACCACCTCCCTGGGCAGCCCATTCAATGCCTAACAATCCCTTTCTGTGAAGAAACGCCTCCTCATTTCTAGCCTGAACTTCCCCTGGTGCAGTTTGAGACTATTACAGAACTTCTAGCTTGTTACTCTAATCACAGAATTCAATAGTATCTGTAAGAAACAACTTTCCTCTCACTGAATGTGTCAAACCAACTTTTTTCAGCTTTTAGAGTTAAGAACTCTATTTTAAAAGCAAATTTTAAAACCCTCACTCATTCACACTTTTTTTTTCTACCCAGCAGTGTCATTTTAACTGTGCAGTTCAGATAAAGTATATTCAAGCATTATGAAAAAGTTTAAAGATGAGTCCCAAACTTCCAGTAAGTTAGAATGGGAAAACTTTCAATTGTTCATTTCCTCCCCACCCCTCAACTCCTAAGAAGAAACAACTTGTAGCAGACGTCGAGGTGATATCTTGTAGTCTTCAATCTGACTTTTGATGGAAAGTTTGCCAGCCAAAAGCCTACCAACAACATTCTGCAGCTGAACTCTCCAAGTTCAAGCCTGCTCTACATCAACGTACCACATACCAGTGGAATGCACTTCAGAGAGAACAGACAATCCTCAGGATCTCACTGTCCTACTTAAACCAGGATAAGCTACTGCATGAAAGCATAAAAAATGAACACTAAATATTTTGTTCCACTAGCCTACTTTGAAAGTATTTTGTAGCTGTCTGTATCAGCCAACAAGACATCATTTGATACTCTGAGAAAATTTTCTGCAAAGCGTACTGTCCTAACCTGACTTTCAGGATGGGAAGCACAGATACTTGTATCAAGTTTTAAACAGGAACAGGCATAGTGGGCTGTCACAACAGTAAAGGAAAAATTGTTATAAAAAGTAATGGGGCAGAAAATGCAACTTCTCATCACTCTACAGGTGAAACAAGTGCTTTCTTCCTACCAGCTAGACGACTTCTTTAACATACTTAGTCTTACTGTAGGTGTTCATTCAAATCCCAGTAGCTTCTAGTCCAGGACAGCTAATAATTTTCCCTAGAAAAGATGCAGTGAGCAAGAATACCACTGGTGGCACTAAAACCAAAGATGACATTTCCACTAAAACAAAATAAACAAACAAAAAAGCTTAAACACATCGAAACAAAGACTACTTATGCCCCAAAGGAAAGTACTTAATCATGGAAATAGAAAGAAACAAGTATATCCATTATCAAACATGGAAAGAAAGCAAATACCAGATGGCATAAGGGCTTCTTTGCTTCAGCTTCCACACAAAAGTTTAATTCCATATAACCAAATTAAGAAGTACAAGTTAGAATAAGAAACAGACTGGGCTACTGAATGTTATATGTGGCAGTCAACAGCATCTAATAAAATTCACCCTCAGAAACAAATTGTTTAGAGAACTACAGGAAGATGGAAGGAGTCAACAAGTATTGCAGAAGAGGGAAAAAAGAAAAAGGCAAAAGAAAAATCACAAGATGAGTAAATAAAAATGCAGGAAGTAGTAGATGACTCAGTCTAACTCAAATTTCAGAAAGATTCTAGAACAAAGTTATTTAACAATCAGGAGCATTAACGGATAAAGCCAATTGGCTCGACACAGTCTAGTTTCTCTCTTTAACGGACTAATTGTCCTAGCAGCTAGGAGAAAAGCAATATACATCCCAAGTCTTGACTTGCGACACACTCAAAAATACATTCTCCCACTCAAGCTCCCACGATGACTGGGACAACGCTGTGCAGAATGAAATTCAAAGTCAGGGTTAGTTCGTTTTTACAGTTCTCAACCACCAGCTGTAGATGTAGGACAGCATTATAGTGAGGTTCTATTAAAATTCCTAATGATGCTTTGGGCAAAGGAAGGAGGCATAGAACAAGCGAACAGCACCAAGCTGAAAGGTGGTGAGAACTATCTGCCAAGACCATCCCGAATCAAGATGACTCAAAAATCAAAACAATGAAATCCAAGAAAGACAGCATAAAGCACTACGGGCCCCATGATAGCATAAAAAAAAGCCCTACTTAAGCAACCATGGGACACAAAAGGACACCAGACTGTACTGGATCAAGTAGACCGCAAGACATGGAGAAACCAACATCATGATACTATTGCACAAGAGGGAAATCCTCATTCAGGGAAGTACCAACATCAGACATCATAACTGAGCAGGATTCTGGAAAGGCATGGTCCCACCAAACTTTACACTAGAAATGACTCAGCTAAAGGCATGTCCTCATTCCAGGCTACTACTGTAAGAAACAGGTCTGTCAACTGAAGAGTCAAGAATAAAGAATCATGATATAAACTGAAAAAACCCTTCACCTGTAAGAAAGGGCTGCTGAAATTTTGTTTGTGTAAGAAAGACTTAGAGAGAAAATGGGTGAAGATGGAAATCATAACCCAATAAGCAAAGAACTACAAATATAGTGGGTAATTCACTGGGGACAGGAGGAGTATAAATCAACTTATCTTACTGAGGAGAAAGGTTCTGGAAAAACACCAAGGGTAAAAAGCACTATAAATAAGCTGTCTAAAGGGGTTACAGCCTCTTTCACTGGAGACTTGTTAGAACAAAGATTATGTTAGAAGTTGCCCAGGTTTACTGATCCTCCTTCAACGTGGAGGAGGCTCTAACTCACTGGAAGACCTTTTCCATCTCAAATTCCTAGGGCAAAATGGCTAAGCCAAATGAGATGTGTTAGCCTCCTTAGAACCATCCCTATAACAAACACAAATGTATTCAAAGCTTTTACTAATTTAGTAACTGTGGAAAAGAAATGCTAATCTATTTTGCTTGGGTTTGGTACAATTCAGCTGAACAAGCCATTCTTAACTGGCAGAACCTACCTCTGACCCTGCAGCGCCCATTAACAAAGTTGACCTTCTAGAGAGCACATCTCCTAAATCCATGATCAGATCTGAGATCTTGGAAACAGAGGGCTAAGAAGTTTTTCTTCCTGTTCAGCAGCTCTGACATCATTAGTTATCATAGGAGGGGAAGAGAAAAAGTTTATAGAAAGTAATAGGTTTCTTTCTGCTCCACGTTTGTTTCTTTAATTACATAAGGTATATACACACGGAAGGCCAAGTCACAATGACAGCTACCTAAATTTCTGGCCAAAAATGACTGCTGATACAACTACTATTTCCAATATGATATAAAAAGAAACAACTAAATTAGGTTTAAATCAACTATCAAAGTTGGATCAAACAGGCCCTGCTGGGTCTTAGCCCAATATCAAATGAAATACTGTTCGTTTTGTTCTGGGGAGATTACATTAAAAAAGGAAGGGGGGGAAAAATAAAAAGCCCGAGCTGTAACAGACATCTGGAAAGAGTTACAGAAAACAACCCAAACAAACAAACCAGAAATAGCAAGCTCATGCTTGCTGTTTAGAGTAAGTATCTGTCAGGTTCAAAACTACAAAGATGTAACAATAGAATTAACCTAAAAAAAAAAAAAAAGAAACAAAACCCCAAACCAACTACTAATCTAGTCTTTCTAAAATACAAGCTTTATCTTTCGATTGGCTGCCCACGGCATTCTCTGTTGCTGATACAAGCTACGCCTATCAACAGCATCTAACAGAACCACTCTAATCAATAAAAATTACTTCATTGTTTTATATGAAAAAACAAAACCTCATTCAAGTTGATGTGTGCAAAATTTTAAGTTTCACTGTATTTTTCAGGGAAAATAATTCCTAAATAAATTCCTAAATAATTCCAAAGGTTACTTTTAAAACTCTTTTTAAAAATAAGACTAGAAGTCCAGAGTGACTAGATTACCTGATGGCTATCTACAGAGAAAGAAGAGAACTATTTATTCATGCTCCTCTTCACAATTTAATATTTAAGCCAAAACATAACACTTGCAATACAGAGCTTGGGAAAATATGGATTATATATGACTTTTCCACTCACTTCATTCTTGCAAATATTTCCTTCTCCAAACTACCACAAGTAATGAACAGCTCTTCAGTCTGTTAAGCTCGATTCAGCCACGTATTTGTAAAATCAGCACGACAGGCGGTTCTTCCTCTTTTTCTCCTTCACAACCTTCCCCCTGACACATGCGTGCGCATGTGCGCACGCAGAGGCTGCATACTGGAAGGCAGAAGAGAGAGTCCTTAACAAGCTGTTGTAAAACAGACATGTTAAACCAGACATACAAGGTGAGTACCAACCCTCTGTCCTGAGCAGTACTGCATTTCAACAGAAATACAAATACCAGATTTGGTTAAATGTAACTGATTTGTGCTTATAAACATCCAGATGGTACATGACTAAACAAATTGCACATATTTTCTGAAGAAAAATGACCTTGATATCCAAGTTAAAAAATTAAACATTTTATTTATGCTTCTCAAAGCATAAAACAAACTCATGACAGCTTCAAGTGAGACCTCTGTCTGATATTCAGGAGATTGTCAGACACACTCATAAAACAGATGTACATATTGAATGGCCACACTCTCAGGCACAATCAAGGAGCACAGACCAAATATCAAGTAAACGTACAAAGATGGCATCCCTCAGACTCTTCCATCTGGTATGATTTAAAGTTGGCTTTTCATACCTCAGGCTGGGAGAAAAGGAACGATCCAGTAATGGAGATCAATAGAGCACAGGACACGGGGGCCATGCCCCCATTCAGCTGGTTATATATCTCTCTATGTCAGCAGTACAGGAGGTTAAGAGGTATAGATCCCAAATCCACAGAAATTCATCCTGACTTGAGATGACTTCCACATTCTGGCTACAAATTTCAGGGGCTATTTTATGGAAATGATATTGCATATAGCAGCTCACCCAACATGCGGATCAGAGAGGAATGCTTAAAAAAAAAAAAAACAAACAACAGAAAACCAAACCCCAAAAAAACCTCACAGAAGTCACTTGTACCTATTTTACCTCCTTATTCTCCCTCCTTGCCCCTGCCAAAAGAAAAATATTTTGGGCTTGAATAGTGTGCACTAAGTCTCACAGATTCATAGGTAAGATTAAGCTTTCACTGAATTCAAAGCAAGCAACAAAAGTAGTTCTAAAAATGAAATTATGTAAAACCGTAACAAGCATAAAGGAGTTACATGTTTGTACGACAAACCTTTATCATTAGCTAAGAGAATACTATCAGTGAAAATATCCTTTGGAATTCTGCCCTTTTTCCTAACTCAAAAATCACAGAGTGCTGTTGACTCTGCAAAGGGGAAATTGATCACGTATCCCTGACACCTTTTTTTCCCTTATTTACACAGCAGAGTATCTTGCCAAGCATTCCAAAGTTTAAAAAGCCAGATTTGCAGTTCCTCCTGTAGCTCTCACTACACTCCCCTGAATGCTCATCATTCACACAGAATGGAGCAGCAGTTTGTCACAGCATGGAAAGAAGAATGGGATCCTGCAAGTACAGACCAGACCACAATGCACATGCGTAAAAACCACATTAAAAAAAGCAAAGTGACAGGTAATTTAAAATTTGGATGCTGTCAGTAACTGAATAACAAGAGCGTTAATATGATCGGAGGAAGGTAGAGCAGAGAGGTGATGGAGCAGTAACGCAGCCACCTAGACAGAAGAGAGTAGCAAACATACATCCCTTTAGAGAGAATGCTAGTCCTCTTGCGTACTTCTTCCCAGCAACACCGGAACTCTTAATCTTCAGCTTTACAACGCGTCTGAGTTACAATGACTAACGGTGTTAGCTGGCAAGAAAAAAACCCCAAGCCCAAACACCTACTGAAGGACAGACAAGCTGGAAGCAAATACTTGCTGCAGTAAGGTCTGTCCAAGGATCCAGCCCAATTCTTAAAGGTCAGTCAGTACTGGTGAACTCCTCATTCAGCTAGTGCCATGAAGAGCAGAAGGAAAGAAAGAAAAGAAATGGTAGTGGGCCCATGGAGGCAACTTTCTTTTGGCAAAGCAGTAATTGTGAGAGTCAGAACAAATTCAGCAACCCTACTATAACCTCCCCAAGAGCCAAATAATTCCCTTCAGCATAGTATCGTTGCCACTGTTGCTTCTACAGTGATGCCGGCCCGGACTTTTTCAGTGCTCTAGCAATTACTTTACTTCTCTGTACACCACCAGCGACAGAGGGGGAATGATGACTTTCAAGCGTTTATGTCTCAGCAAAACTTAAACAATTTCATGGCGCGAGGAAATCAAACCACTGATTTAGCCTAAGGACTCTTCCTCTTGCCAAACTTCAACGGCTTTTGCAAACAATAGAGCTTCTCAAAGAGATCACACCATTTCTTTATAATGGAAACTATTAGGCAACCTAAATATAGAGTTAAGTTACCAGTTCCCTCTATAACAACTGTAGGTTAGGGTTCTATTCAGCATTCTTTACTCACGCCTCTAATGAACTTCACAGGAGATTTGTCCAAGTAAGGAACGACTATTACAGCCCTAGGTTCCTTACATTTATACAACATCTTCCATCTAGAAAGATTTCAAAATGTTTTAAAGGTCACATATAGAAAACTACTATATTCAGCACCGTCTTCTATCAAGAGGAACATAGTAATTTCTCAGTACCCAAGCAACAATACAGAACAATTTAGGTTAGAAAGTAAGTAAGAAAGCCATGTCTACAGGGAGAATTTAGATCCTCAGCGACGTTACCAAATTAAAGCCTGGCAACAGTTCTACAGTAAAAGGTACAGGGATTTCCAACTGGCAGACAAGATCTCAGTTTCACATCTGACTCCTGGCACATCTAACCAGCACCACGCTGGAGCACTCCTTCAGTACGACCCCAAAGAAAAGTGTGCCACCTTGGGAATCAGTTACCCCGCTTCCTGCAGCATCCAGGATTTCTCTTGGACATCGCCCATCCAAGCACAGCCCAGTTTAACCATTCAAGGTGATACTGCCACGGACAAAGTTAATGTAACTCCATGATCCAATCTGCTTTGAAAATTCAGTGTAGAAGTATATTAAAATACAATCAAGAAGTCGTAAGAATTATTTCCACTAATCTTGTCAATTCCACCAGTTGTTAAAGATCATAATCCATGTCTAGCCTCTGGCATAAAAGGTAATTCTTTCAGAGAGAAAAAATTATGCAACTGTGAAAACACCCAGAAACCCTACCCTGCACCTGAAAATATTTCTGTAAAGTTAATTGTACATGATTAGTATAAAAAAATACAGCTGGTTTAGTCAACTTGACTATGATTGCCTGTTTTTCCATCTGCAAATCCATTTGCATTTAGTGAATTTTAACACGCAGAAACAGATATTAAACTGTCCACCACAAAGAAACAGATTTGTCTGAACTAAAAAAGCACTGCCTTACAGCGTCTTATAGACAGAGCTCTCATCAATAAAAAAAAAACAGCAGAAATTTTGAAGTAAGAACCATTGCACACTAAGAACCGTGCTGAGGCGTCAACTCAATCTAACATTAAGCTTCAAAATGGAAGATAAAAAAATAAATAAATAATGCATTCCCGGTGTCATCAAAACACCACAGTGTCGTTATTCTGACCAACAACAATGAAAAACATTTTGTTTTATAGGCAGTATCAGCAAATGTTTTAACAAGGCCCCAATCTGGTTTCTTGGACTCCAGCTCCTCAAAAAAAAAAAAAAAACCCAAAAGAAAAAAATCCACCCAAATGGCCTTTTGTGTCTCTTTGGCACCCTGATGATTAGCTCCATAGACACAAAGGTCGACTTACTAGCTCAAATCTAATTTCAGAATTGGGGCCTAAAACGTCACCCTGTATTTATCTCATGCCACCTGCAAATCCTGGACTTGGCAAACATGTGAAAATGCAACCCACTTAAACCTTAGGGGAAAAAGAAACCCATAGACCTACTCAGCTACACATTGTTTCAGAGTTTAAGCAGAGTAACAAAAATCAATGTATCAACTAAAGCTCTGCATACCAGATCACTGTGGGGGAGAAAGTGGAAATAAATAAACAAACAAACAAGACATTTTGTTACTAAAATATTAAAAACTTATGAAAGATTCCACCAGAGGGGGAAAAAAAGAAGGCAATGATAATGCTGGTTTCTCAGGACTGTTTATTTTTTCCACACTTTTTTTTTTTTTTCAGTTTTAGTGCTTTTTTCCAACTGAGTTTCCAATGCAACAAAACATAATTTTAAACTGACTTTGCCTATCACACTGACTGGAGGTTAAAGAGGCTTTATTCATGCTGTTTTAAAGAATTTCCATTCATTACTTCAGCGCTATTATTTTGCTGAATATTGCCGATCTGTACACATCTAGTTGTGATATAAACACAATGCCGTTGTTATAACTGGAAACCACGCTATACGTGACCGATGCAGTTCCCCTCAGCGCATTTACCTCATTGATCTCCTTGGTTAAAAAAAAAAACAACAACTAGTATTCAAAACTGAAGTTATGAGAAGTCCTTTCAACATTCATTCCAGATTTCAGAACCCTAGGAAACCAACTCTACAAATAAAGATGAATCTTTTCTGTCAAGTAATTGGACCCAACCTTGCACTTACAATTTCAAACATGTAAGGTGTTGCAAGTCGTATTCAGCACTGCTTTGACCGATATCTAGAATGCAATTGCTGCTTTCGATAGGATTGCAACTTTCATCGCCACTTAAACTTCTCTCGCTGACAGGAGTAGCCCATAGGTATGCTAACCGTAACAAAGGATTCTTTAGCAACATTCTCTTTGGTTAGCACGCAACTACTACAAGTGCGCTCCTCTTGGTTTTATAAATAGCCTTAATTCCCCAAGCACGCATGTTTAAGGCCACAATACTGAAAAACACCGGCAGACGCAGGAACCAGGTAATCCACCGCAAGCTTTCCGACGGGTGCACAGCAAAAAGGTCCTCCTGGGAAGTCACGGATACGCAGGGCGGCACTTCCATAAGGCGCAACTCAGCTAATCAACAATTCCTCCCTAAACAGCGAAGGGTTATTTACCCACCCCGACAGCCCCCAGAAACCTGCATGGTGATGCTCTGCGATGAAAAGCAAATTTAAAAAAAAAAAAAAAAGAAGAAAAAGGGGGGTATTTTTGAGGGAAAGTTAAAGTCATAGAAAAAATGAGTTTAAAAGAAAAAACAAAACAAAAACCGAAACACTGAAAGGCGAGTCCCTCAGCAGGCACATCCCAGGGGACGGCTCTCCGTGCGAGGGGCACGGCCTCCCCGGGGCTCGGCGGCGCCGGCAGTCGTGCCCTTCCCGGTAGTCATTATTTCTGTTTCCACA
>NW_009619645.1:0-10688 GCF_000690535.1 Cariama cristata
TAAACCATGACAGTAAGCTCGTGAAACACAGAAATTGGTGTTGATGTCCAAGTCAATGGTGAGAGTGATCATCCAGCTGTATGTCTGCTTTAACAATTTCTGTGCCCACCTTGCAAGTTTCTGCCTTTAAAAAACAGACATTTATATAAGAGAGATATATATAGATTTATACATATATGTACATACATGCATATTTGTGTGTGTGTACATATATATATGCTTATATACGTGCATGGTAATGTTATAGAAGGCACACCCGAACCAATCAATCAGCACTGTTCCTTCCCTGCCCATTTGCATCTCTTCACCCGCAAGAGCAGGGGATGACTGAGGACCGAGCAGGCCGTTGCATCCAGCCCTCACTGCTGCACACACGCCCGCCACACAGCCCTCGCTGCGATTCTGACGTGCTCTCCGCTAAGAATGACTGTGTGGTTTGGCCCCAATAGTTTGTTATAAGACCTTTTCTGAATCTTAGTGTGATCCTGATTAAAAACCATCTAAATTACAACCTAAATATACCCATATATCCATGTGCTCGGGAACCTACACTGGCTATTACAAAGAGAACACTTTTCCCTCTCTGATGTTCACTTCCATGGCTATTCACAAACGGCAACCCGGCCATCTCTTCCTTAGAACCAGTCTCTTTTGAGTGATGCAGCATGATGCAGATAGTTCTGCACAGAAACCAACATAAAAAGTTCTGCCCCATGTTGAAACACCTTTCCCACTCCGGCCATGAAGCTCACCGCTCCCCCCGTAAGACAACACAAGTATTTGCAGGCCTTGCAGTTTGCAGCTTCACTGTGACCATCCCAATTAACAAAATGTTGCTTTACAGGCCTGTTACAAACCTGGGCCATCTCAGTGATTCCCTTCCCAGCACAGCTGCACACAGCGAAGCGAGGAGCAGAGAGGAGAGAGGAGGGAGGACAAAGCCTGCAGTGACGGGGTGAGGAGTGAGCAGCAGCCAGGGAGAGACCTCTGGCATGCTACCAATGAAAGCACATTATTTATTACATCTGCAGTTTCCTCCAACAAGAGTGGCTTTTCATACTCAATATCACCTTGTCATCCTCCTTGACATCTCTTCCTTTTCAAATTAATCTTTTTGGAAAGAGATGAAGGAAATTATTCAGTCTTATAGATTGACTTGTGTATCAGGACAAACCTTTTTTTCCCCAGGGAACAACCTCTACATTCATCCTAGGGCCACGTTTCCTGCGCTCTATCTGCCGTCTCATGTGATCAGAGCACAACCTGATCCATCTCAGCTGATTCCAGATAATGAGATCCAGCTTATTTGGAGAAATTCTGACAATTCATTGCTGAGGGCACACTCTTGCAATTTTAAACCCATATTGTATGCAATCTCTGTCGTTGTTCTCCAGGTCAGCCAATACCTCTGAAATGACAATTCCCTCCTCCCCAGTCTTGGCTGTAGGTCCCAGCTTTTCAACAGGCAACACCATCAGCATGCTCCTGAAGTCCACACCACATTTTCCCAGACAGGCAGCTCAGGGTTTCTTTCCTGTCCCTTCCTCCAGTCCCACAGTCCCTGACACCTCCCTAGCCCCTCCCCCCCCCCAACAGGGCTAGTTTGGGACTTCTTGGTAAGTCACTCACTCGTAAGACAGCTCCTGCAAATGCATATCTTCTGGCAATGCAGGTCAGTTCTAAATTTCTCTAGGAAAAGTTAAAAAACCCCACAACATTCCAACTGCAGGGCAATGTTGGCAGGTGCAAGTGTGGCCACGCTGAGACAAACTGGCATTGGTGTGAAACCAGCACCGGGCACCAGACGGTGATGGGCTGTAAGGTGTTGCTCAGCAGCTGTTCTCGTGTATAATCTGTTTAGCTCATGATCTGGGAATTTCAGCGGGTGAAGATACTGGTGCAGCTATTTACCTACTCTGCGTTCTACCAGGGATGTGTAGTTGGGTTTGGTCACATGAATCCTTGGTTATTTCAGGTCTGAAGTGTCGCTATGCTGCTGTGACCGGGACACGGCAGGGCAATGCAGGCAGCGGCGCCTTCCTCCTGTTGCACAGGACAGCTCTTCCATAGCACACTGATTCCTGACTGGCGGACTGCTAGCTGTTTGTTTTCTTTATTGTATTGCAGTTACTGTCTACCTGTAACACCTGATAACTTAATACAGCAAGCCAAATAATACAGGCCTCAACAGAACAGAATTTATGACTAGCACATTTAAAACATCTCTACAAAACAAGTGTAATATATTTCCTGTTCAGGAGTTTGGAAACACTAACTTTTCTGTTTGGTGGATGAAGAAAAATTGACATTGAGGAGAAAGCAGAAGACATGGCTGTATTTTATTCCCTTTTTGTTTAGCCTGATTCAAATTTCTTTAAAGGAAAATGGAATGCTGAAATGAATTCATGGAAGAGAGATGGATTAATGGTCCATCTAGAGAAAATCAATGAAACATGCAACACATGAGAATTGATACTATGCTTATTCTGTCTAGAGGTAACATGTGATTTTTGTTTGTAAATAAGACAGTACTTCCACTTTAAAATTTGTTTTATGTATATTAGTCACTCTTAGCAATAAATAAAACACACAGTTTTCTGTTAATCCTCATTCCTGAATCCAAATAAAATGATTTATAAGGTATTGCATGCCACAATCACAATATGTTGTGTACTTTAATAATAATGTTGCATGTATCTTTCTTTGCAAGCCCTCACTTCAAGGATATTTGTTTCTTCATCTGCATATGAAGAGCCAATCTCAAAACAACTTCTATCCAAGCTGCTGTAGCATTCATAAAGGCAGAATTGCAATTAAGCAGCAGCTACAATGCAATGAGCAAACCAAGTAAGAGCGAGGGATGAAGGAGAACTTGGAGAAGGGCCAGAGGGTAGCTGGAAGTGCCCATTGGTCGGGACAGGGTTGGTGGAGGCCTGGGATGGTGGGGATTCACGGGGGGGTTCCGCTTCAGCATCGGCCTCCTGCGTGCGCAGGCTCACCGGCAGAGCCCCTGGCCCTGCAACACAGCCCTGGCACAGAGCCCGCGTGTAGGCACGGCTGCCGCGGGCCCAGGCAGCCAGGCTGCTCTTGCGGAACAGGCACAGAGCAATTACTTTGCAGGAGATTAATTGTCACAGCCAGCCAGGACACTGCAAACGGTCTGTGCCTTTGCCAGTGGTTGGGCCTGGCTCCGGCTTATGGGGCTTTACGCAGGCTGAAACGTGTCCCAGTTCACCACAGGGCCAGAGCCGGTGTCCCAGCAGGTAACGAGCAGTGGAGGGTTTGAGGGGAAGGGTGGGTAAAAGGGGAGCTGGGAGCAGGAGCTGCTGGCCGGCTGAGCAGAGTGCCTGCCCGGAGGGATGGAGCCAGGTGTGCGGACGAGCACACACAAGATCCACGTTGCACGACAGGCGCGCAGCACCAGTCCATGCCAGGGCGGATGGGTGCGTACTCAAACGCACTCTGGGTCGAGGTCTCCCGCCCGTGTCCAGAGCAGAGGGGTGTGGGAGCTGAGCTCCTGCTGACCTTGGCCAGGCTTGCCATCCCGGCTCTGGCAATGTGGCGGGGCACACACCACGGACCACCAAGACCAAGAGTGTTACACAAAACCGGAACTGTTCTCCTGCACCGCGACTGCTGTCAGACACACGTCTTACAGGCAATGAGAGTTTTACCTTCGAGAGGGCAGAGCGTTAGACATTGTAGGGCTTATCTGGTGCAAGCCAGTGTGGAACGGCTGGGGACAGAAAGTGGATGTCGCTGTCTCATCAGCAAGTCCCGCTCCACACCACAGCAACACACAGACACAAGGTGGAGGCATGCAAGAAGAAGTACATTATAGGTGATTAGCACAAGTGTATCTGATCCCAGTACAAAACAGCTGCCTTCCTGACGGCCCAAGCCAGCTGACTCCCCGGGAGTTCGAGACATGCCTCAAGGGCTTCCACTGAGCTTCAGTGTCTCCGTCCCATATAAATAATTCACAGAGCAGTCCCTTTCACCTTTTGAAACATAAACGTTTCTAAGGAAAATGTTTTATAAAAACCTAAATAAATCTGTAGATGGCATCCTTTGCTCCTGTTTATATATAAATATTAGAAATATGCACTCATATATATATATAAATATCAGAAACAAGGCCCAAAATGCACTCCTATCTGTTACTGCCAAGCAGAAACTGCATGAAGCCCAGTTACTTTGACTGTTTAACAGATGTGTCATTGACAACTTGAAATGCTTTCAGTGTTTAGGCATGCAGGGAAGTTACAGAGATAAATGATGGGTTTCTTCTTTCAATATTATCACTAATATCTTACCTTAGAGCATCTTACTTCAGTGTCCTATGTACCAGAGACATACTCAAAAATAGAAACAAAAATCTCTTCAGTCGCATCAGGGAGCAATTACATGGTAAAGCAGTGCTGTCAGTGGCATTTCAGGATTTAATGCTGAACTGTCACAAGATGTGGGATGACCAGATGCAGCTCTAACTCCAGGCTCAGATCCTCAAAGGAGTAGCTTTGCTTTTGCTTTCCTGCTCAGGCTCCCTAACCTCACTAACCTGCACAACAAGCTTAGTGATTTGTGGCACATCATAGCCAAGGTGATCCATTTTTCTCCACAAAAAGACAATTTTCGGGGGGCAGAAGGAGAACTGGAAAGCTCAGGAGGGACAGCAGGTCACCGTTAACTCTGACAATGGACAAGCAGGTCTGCCAAGAGCTGGATGACTTTCTGATGGCTCTGCTTGCCTTGAGACCAGGTTGTCGATGGAAAGGTATGTTTGCTGGACAGCTTGGACTCTTCTCTGCTCCTGTTGTTAGCTTCCCTATGCTTGGGTGTTTCCTTTGAGACTCCTGCACGAAATTAGCCTCTGGATCTCACTCCAGGACTGTCAGCAAATGCCCACAATCCATGCTCATAGGCAAGTTCTGAATTTTGAACTAGTCCTTTTCTCCCAGACTTCTCACAACGAATACTTTGCTGAGTGTCTTGCTGAGATAGCACATACGTGTTCTGGTTCCATAGTAGGAATTCACTGCCCACAGCAGAAGACGGAATATCCCAGGACAGTTTCACTTTCTTGTGTTTGCTTGTTTATTGCTGTCTTATTCTTCTTTGAACATCTCGAGGCTCTTAATGATGTACTAATTGAAATATAAATGCCCTTTGCAACCATAAAAATCAGAAATGTTCTTCATTTCAGACTAAACTCAACAATTGCCACTGTAATTTGCATGTTGCTTGGGACTGATGTTTCTGGACACGCATTTAAACACCACTGGAATCAAGAACAAAACTGTCATCCACTTAATTATCTAGGATTTCACACAACATCACATTTCAGATATTATTTCACAGTCAGAAGACTCCAAAGAAGAAGGACGTCCCTGTCAGTTGCTTTGATAGACAGCTACTCAAACACCTATGTCATCGGGACCAAGACAGTACCGTGCCAGGCTCCCCTGTCTCCTCTGTCTCGTGCAACTTACCTCTTACCTGCAGTTCCCAGCTTTTCACTGCGCCTGAGATGAGCAGACAGATCACAAGCATATTCAACCAGTGTATTTGATAATTTGCTCAGCTTCTTCAGTTTATACTCTTTACCTTCTCTTATTGTTGAACTGCTAGCTTTAAATGCGAGCTTAAAAAGAGCGCTTTAGATTTTCTTTGATGAAAGCCTAGACCAACATATGGCATTCATCACATCTTTACAATTCCTGCAAACTAAGCAGTGTGGCGTAGGAGTTGGTGTTGTTATTTAATAATTGCAGACAATGGGCTTGTTCTCATGGGAAGTGACAGACCCATATTTGCCATCAGAAGCTCAGCAGCTGCTCGCAGTGCAGAAGGATGGGCTGTCCCCTGCACCCGAGGACCATCAGACATGACAACAGCTCTTGCATTCTTGACTTATCAAGCACTCCTCCCAGTTTTGTGTCATCTACAAACTTGCTGAGGGTATTTGCTGGCTTTCATGCCAGCACTGCCCAGGGCAGGGCACAAAGCTGCCCCATGCCAGGGAGGTGGGGGCAAAACCACCCTGTTCACCAAGATGAGGTTCTTGCATAACGCATGCTGCTGTGTCTCTGTCAAAACACATCAGAAAACTGGTCCATTTATTAAATCACAGAATCATAGAATCGTTATGGTTGGAAGAGACCTCAAAGATCATCAAGTCCAACCGTCAAGCCTATTCTTCTATATTTTTCTGTAAAACAACCCCAATCATAAATTATTTGGAACCACTGAGTACCTTTATGATGTGTGTGATAGGCAAAGTATTTCTATGTATTACAGCGAATACCTTTAGATTGGCTCCTTTGCATTGTCCCTTTTTCCCTTTTATTTTTTCTGTTGTAAAAGTGTGCTAAATATTTATTAGAATTTATTTTTAATTCATTGAAGACTATGACTTGGCATGTAAAACTAACAGCTTCTGCTACATCTTTTCTGTTTAAAGAGCTGTCACTTGTGGGGTCTATTCACATACAAGTGTTCATACTGTGATGCTCTGTACCATGATCGAAAATGATGCTCATGAAATTCCTGAGTGGAGGCCTCATACCTCTGCTGAAGGCTGAGAACAACAGATTAGCTCAAACTGAATCATCACAGTGTTGCAAAAGGTGGATTGCACTAATAAAATTTTACAAATGTTAATTTGTCTAATTCAGTAAGAAGATCAGACTGCAGTCACAAAACCAAGAACACAGGGAAAGTAAAAATCAGGCTGAAAACTCTTCTCTGCCTCACAAGGTTTGTCTAATTGAACTTGCTATGGTAGAGCTTCTGCTGTGGCCTGAGGCCAAACAGCCCAGGAAAATCCGCTGTGGAGCAGAGCCACAGGCGGTTGGGTGAGGTCGGGTGGAGGGCTCCTCCTTGGGCGTGGGCCTGGTCCTGCTGAGCCTAGGTCAGCTCCCGTGCACGTGAATGACCTCCTACCAGGTCAGAAGGACATCTCCCTTGCATTGGGCAGAAGTGGTGAAGCCACCTTGCCAGGTCCTGCCTGGACTGGCCCTCAGGGGCTGGCCACCAGGATGGACAGTATCATGCGGGGATTTAATTACTTGGCTTCACAGTCGAGAGACTGTCCCCAGTGACCACAGGCAGTGCCTTCCTTGTTCTTTTCCTTGGTACTGCTCACATGAAGTTCTTTGGTTGTGGGACCAAGTGAACATCATATCCTCCCAACCTCATCCTTCACCTGAAAATGCCAGTACTGGCTTTGGCTCAGATAGAGTTACTTTTCTTCATAATACCTTGCATGGTGCTCTGGATTTGTGCTGAAAACAGTGTTGGTAACTCAGGGATGTTTTCATTCTTGCTGAGTAGAGCTTACACAGAGCCAAGGCCTTTTCTGCCTCTCACCCCACCCCACCAGCGAGGAGGCTGGGGGGGCACAAGGAGTTGGGAGGTGACACAGCCGGGACAGCTGACCCCAATGACCCAAGGGATATCCCATACCGTATGACGTCATGCTCAGCAATAAAAACTGAGGAAGAAGAAGGAAGAGGAGAACATTTGGAGTGATGGCATTTGTCTTCCCAAGTCACCGTCATGCGTGATGGAGGTCTGCTGTCCTGGAGGTGGTTGAACACCGGCCTGCCCATGGGAAGCAGTGAATGAATTCCTTGTTTTGCTCTGCTTGTGTGCATAACTTTTGCTTTACCTGTTAAACTGTCTTTATCTCAAGCCGTGAGTTTTCTCGCTTTTACACTCCCGATTGTCTCCCCATCTCACAGGGGTGATTGAGCGAGCAGCTGGGTGGGCTGAGCTCCCACCAGGGTGAAGCCACGACAGCTGCAGCAATCTTAATGTGAAACTGTGCTGTTTTCTGGGCAAAAATAGGATATAGGCCACTCTCCTGTTTACCGAGGAAAGGGGTGAACAGAACTGGCTGCATGAGTTAATTCATTGGCCAAAATAACTGATATGATTTTCCCTGTAAAAATCATTGACAGCTTCAGCAATGGCAAGAAAATAAACTTCTTTTCTTCTTTAGTATTCTTTTTATGCCAAGTTCTTTAACAATATGTAATTTATTAAACATTAAATTTTATCTTCCTTTGTAACTACCAAGGCCGCTAATTAAAACAATTTCATAAGTTTTTTGCACTGAGAAATTTTTTCCAGGGGCAACATAAGCAAAAGTCACAAAATAAGAAAATCTGAGTCTCTTTAGATTTGTAATAATCTGTGTTTCTATAAGAAAAGAAAAACAACTTAATTTCACACCGTATGTGACACTGTTCTTGTTCCTTGCATGGCTGACCGATGATGCAATTGAACAATGAAGCATGTGTTAGGATTTTTCAAATCAAATATTCTATATGAAATTTGTTTCTGAAAGATAATTGAATATTTAAGTTACATTTTATGTTCGTAAATATTGACTCTAGTCCACCAAAGCAAAATCAAAGGTAGGCAAAATACCTGAAATCAATCTTTTATTCTAGTTCTAAATGTGTATTCATTGTTTTTTCCCTCTTATTACTTTGTTAGAACTTCTAGATAGGACTGGAGGCAAAAATTAATAATTTATTTTCCAAGATCATGAAACGTGGACTTAAAAGTGTTTTAAAAGCACCCAGCTCTAGCTGTCATTCTGCTGTACCATCCAAATAAATGAATTATTTTTCTAATATCAGACATCTGAGACTCTACTACAGGACACCTAAGGCAAAGAGATTTGCCTAACAGTTTGATGATCCAGATGGGACCCTAGGTCACTACCTTCACATCCTCACGCTTCCAAAAGTCCGATTGCCAGCATCGGGTTAGTTCATCTGGGACCTTTGGAGCGGGAGGCATCAGAGGGTGAATGTTAAAATTCCCTAAGCAGATTTGGAGAAAATACTGTAGGGGGTTCGAGTCCTCTGCAGTAGTGGGGTGGGTTCAAGTCCGTGCCTTGCTGCAGCTTTTAACAGGAGCAAAGTGCATGGCCTGATCAGCATAAAGCGCACTAAGAGACAGAGGTGGTGTGCAGCAGGATCAGTGTAAGGCACACGGACAGGGGAGGTTCGACTCCTCTTAGACATAAACCATTGACCAAGTCTGGGACTAGGATTGGATCCAGCTGCACCCAGACTCCTCTCTGAGAAGGAGTTTAGAAAGCAAGGGTGTCCTTTCTAAACCTTGTGACTCAATGGGAGGGTCTCTTTGCTCCTTGAAAGTTCAATGGGAAATAAGCTCAGCATAGAAAAGGGGACCACCCTTGGCCAAGGTGTTGCAAAATTGAGGAAAGCTTTATGGTACAGCTAAATTATCTAAAAAGCGCGCAATGGCCTTGTGCCAAGAGGAATGGCCGTATAGAACTAGAACTGCTGGTCGAGACACCCAGGAAATTTGGCCACTATGTGGAACTTTACAATTGGATTATTGGTATGTATGGGATAATTGGGTATATGACCTCCAGAAAAGAGGGTGGTCAAAAATGAGTATGAAAACCTTGAGGAAGAACTTCAGCTGCAGCAATTGTGGTAATTTAACGGAGGTGCCTGCAGAGTCTGTCCCTGCACCACCCTCTACTCCTCGCACTGTATCCCTTGTTGATTCCCCCCTTCAGTTGCCTCTGCTGTCCCCACTGCTTCTGCTGGCCTTTACCCTCTGGTTTCTAATGTTATCCACCTTGCAATGCAGGGGGGGGTGTGTGTGTGAAATGTTCCGTCCCCACGGTCAGAGTTACGTGTATACACCCATCACCCCTGGAACCTTGGAGATTTGGTTATGTGGGGAAATCAGATGCCGGAGTTAAGGAAGATGCAAGTCAATGTGCATTATTATTTTTCAATATTTGTTTGGGATATAATCCCTCCTAGATCTCTGTTAACCTGTTATTGATTGAGAAAGATAAGATAATTGAAAGGAACGTGGGGAATCAACCCCCCAGGCAGGGGGAAGTCGGGCTGCCTGGCCTCAGGCTGATCCTGGTTGGGACTGTAATAATCAAACAACAGAGAATTGCCAAACAGGGGTTGGAGATCTGATGAATGTTATTAGAGTTTGCAAGGCGGTAGAAGTAAATTGAACTAAGGTACAAAACGTAGACAGAGGCCAGAGGAACACCCCAGCGACTCCTGGGGAAGATTGTAACAGGCTTTGTTGAAGTCTGGGGGGATGACCCACCAAAATTTTAATAACGCATTCGCTATCAGTGTCTTTGTGGAATAAACCATCCCTGATATGAGGAAATACTTCGAAGAACAGGACATCAGTTTGTTGGCAGCAGCTTTAGCTAGGAATTTGCAAGTGAAAGATAAGGGACGAGGAGGGGGGGAGGGAAGCAAGCCAAGGATTCAGACCTCAGTCAGACAACAGAAGAAAGAGTATGAGGGAAAATCACAGAAGGGAATGTTATTATTGTGGAAATCTGGGATATTTGCAACGAGAATGCCCACTTTCTCCCCAAGGGTTGTTAAGGAAAGAAAAGTACTGTCAGGGAGAACCGCCCCGAGGGGACAACCATTCACAACCACTAAAGGAGAAAAACCCAAAAGACTTTGAAGAATCAGAGGGACTGGGAATTTTTAGTGTGTGCAAAACTCGGTTAAATCACCAAGGGTATATAACTGGTAAAGTGGAAGGTCATGAATCGATTTTCTAGTAAATACAGGAGCTACCCTATCCCTTTTAAGTTTTACCCCAAAAGGATCTAAAACAGAAGATAGAGTCCTAATACACGGGGC
>NW_009619646.1:0-13196 GCF_000690535.1 Cariama cristata
TGTTAGTAATATATTTTATTTTACTTTGGTTATTAAATTGTTCTCATCTCAACCCACGAGTTTATACTTTCTTTCCTATTCTCCTCCCCATTCCACCAGGGAGTGAGTGGCCACGTGGTGGTCAGTTGCTGGCCGGGGCAAAACCACGACAGGCACATTCCCAAATTAAACCTCATAGCATTAATAACTTCTTGTTACTTGAAACATTTTTAAGGTATCTCAACAACATCATTTTCTCTAACGTAAAGAGAAGATCTGTCCAGTTGCTCTTTTCCACTTCATACTGATGCCAACCCGTTGGGACAGCCCAGCCTTTGCAAGCCACCTCTTTGAAGATGCATTTTTCATGTGCACCTGGTTTGCATATGCAGAAACGGTCTCTGGAAGAGCCGAACTCCAGTTGTTAACCCAGCGCAGATTTCACGTTCTTAGTGCAAAACATCCATCTGCTTTATCGCGGAGCGGAGTGCCGACCCACCTGCTTTATCGCAGAAGGTTTCTGCCCGGTGCTGGAGACAATCCTGCACAGAGCTCCAAGTTTCTCGCTACCTGGGCTTTTTCATGGCATGTTTCCAGTTCTATATCAATTTTTTGTGTCTGTCCTAGAGACTCTCTGATTATTTCAGACTGTTTTTTAGCAATGGTCTACAGACAGTTGGCCATCTGGTTAGCATTAATCTGAAGGAGGAGGCGGCATGCTTACCTGCAGTAAAATCACTTTCCTTTCAAGACAAGTCCTGTTACTTTTCACATTCATGTTGAGCTGAACTGAGAACATCCAGTTCTGGCAAGAGGGGAAAAGAGGTGAAAATGGGATCGCTAGGACACATTCACTTCCCAGCTGTCCCCCGCAAAACCCAAAGCTGGTATCAGCAACTGAAGTTGAGTTTTTGCTTTGATTTCTATGTCTTGGCAGGCATGGTGAGGTGGAAAGTACCTGCCTTCTCGCCCAGCGTAACGAGGCAGGCCACCGCTCAGCCTCCACAGCCAACTGGTTTTGGTTTGTTTAGTAGTGTTGGCTGAGTTCTCTCTTTTGGGAAATTCATTCCTTTTTACACTTACGTTTCATGATAGGATTTGTAGGTACCACAGCCTAGCTCCCCTTGCAACTGCTTCATAGGAACATACATTTGGGTTCATTTTTTCCTATAACAGAGCTGAGAGTACAATGAGGCCTCTCCAAGGGACGTAAGAGGTCTAGAGGTCCATGAGAAATGTCCAGAAATGAACCGCACCTTGGAGCTCAAAGATGATCTGGGCATTGAGCAGATATTTACTGGAGACAGAGTTGTCTTCATGACCCTAGAAGTGACTACAGGGCTCTCACTGGGATATCGTAGGTGCCAGGCAGCTATAACTGAAGGAGCAATTTAATTTTAACGTATCCACACTGCAAATTGAAGGACAGAAGATCTGTACTTATGAGTCTTCCTGTTGCCTCCATCCCGTCAGCTCGCTGAGAGGACCAAGCACTTCTTGCTCTGCTTTGTCCTCCTGGGGGGGTCATTGCTTCTTTAGCAGCTGCCTGTTGCCAGCAGAGCTTCAGCCCTGCTGTGGTGGCCAGGAGATGCTCTACAGCATCTACAGAGCATCTAAGCAGGAGTTGCCCTAAGAATTAAATCCAAACAGTAAAGGCCAAGTCAGAAAGAAAAAGGTTTCCTAATCCTTCCACAAACGCAAAGATTGAACTGGTGGAGTCCTGGTTGTGCTAGGGACCCGTACAAACTGTGTCAGGGAATTTGCAAGGTGGATTAGAGGTCCCTATCCCACCTGGGGTACGGCTGATTTTGAGCATCCTTCTTTTATAATTCAGCATCTGTGGCTCTGCCATTGCTGTTTTACAAGGGCGAAATCCCATTCCTGAAGGGATGGAAGCCCATGTTCAGGACCAAGTATTATGCCCTGATGAGGGTATCGTATTAATGCCAAGTGGAAGAGCAATACCACTGCTGATTTACGGGGTGTGCGCACGTGTGGCTACGCAGCGTGGGTCTGTCAACATTTCCTCTGCTAACCCAGTGGGTATTTGTTTTGACGTAAAGATCTGTAACGTTAGGCTGGTCGTGGAAGGGACTCTCATGTGGAATAGTACAAGGTCCAGCAAGTGGGACTTTTAAAAGTAGTTTTTCTCTGGCTTCTCACAGTCAAAGACCGTTGATGAAATGCAAGCTGACAGAGCTTCCTTGATGTGAATGTCCAAAGAATTTGGGGGGATGGAAAGGCTGAATCTGCTAGGATCACACAGAGCTGCGTTTCCAAGCTCTTGGTACAAGCAAGGAGCGGTTTGCGTGTGCACGTCCGTACACGCTGCTGTCGTGCACTAACTTCAGATCTGCACAGGAAAACTTTTGTCCGTGGCAAACCTGCCTTTTGATTTTCTGCTTTGGGTCTTACGCCTCAAAAATCCAGGACTAAATTGAGGCTCGTCAGAAAATTTGGATTTCCTGATCCAGAATGGTTGATTGGAGCTGGAATTCTCCTGAGTGACAGTTTGCTTCATTCCCTTTTGCTTTGCTTTCTCACTGAGGTAGAAAAGTCATATACAGTACAATGAATTTAGTGCAGTCAGCAACAATTCAGCCATGCTGATTTATCTGAGCCATTCACCAAGAAGTGCTGCACTTCTCTGGAAGCGCTAGTGCCCGTGAATTTCATGTTGATTTTTACTGTTGCCCATGGATGGTCAAAGGTTTTAGTTATTACAACCAGATTTTTTGCTTTAGTGTGCTCTGGGTGGTGCTGAACTCTGTTATTCAGCTGTCCTTGGAAGATGCATGCGTGGAAGTGGAGCTGGCTCTCCAGCCGGAGGTCGCTGTGAGGAGTTGGGAGTGGGGTTCTTGCAATAGTTTTAACTCATGTTCCGTTGTATTTACAGTTTTGCAGTGTTTGTGTTGTGTGGGAAGTTGGCCGTATGATTCCAATAAATGGGTGTGAGGAAGCGGCCGGTAACATTTTTAACACCCAGTCAATCACTTGGCATGCTCTGATGCCATGTACACCATGAATAGTAAATACTGGACTTCAGTTATAGCTTACATTGAAGGTTCACTGGGGAAAAATTAAACGAATAACTACAATTATGGCTGTAGCAAGATGGCTCCTTTGTAGTACATAATCTACTGTAATTTAAAAAACATGGATCACTAAAATCAATACATATTGCAACCAGACCTTATGAGCTTGATTCTCCCTTGCACAAAGACGTGTCAATCTTAGCAAGAGCTGAGAGCCAAAGTTACGGAAAACAGCCTTAGCTCAAGGAAGGCTGGGCTTGCTATTTCCTCCAAGAAACCTTTTCCTCCTTCACTTCTTCCCTGTATTTATGACTGAATAGAAATGCAAGTATTTAACATGAGCAGAGTGGACTTCTCAGCCACTTTGAATTCAGCATGAAATTCGTGTAGCCAACAGTGCCGCTGAGTAGACAAGACTTGAGCGCGCATCTGGTTTATGGGATTGTAAGGCTTGGCTCCGTGAGCCCTTTCTTCTGGGGTCAGTGCTGTGAAGTTACCTCTTTTGGGAAGCTGGGCCTGCAGGATGGTGCTTTGATCAGCACAGAAACATTATGTGGTATCAGGAGTCCAAGACACCTGATACGGGGCACCATGGAGCAGCAAGTATTTTTGAGGTCAGCAGAGTTGGTTTTATTGAGAAAGGACATTGCCTTTGAGCTGCCTGCCCTGAGCCTGCATACTGCAACATCTCAATAGCCCACCGTGCGGAAAACTGAGGGCACTTGGTCATAGTGCAAATGGACATTTAGGTGACTTCTTCAAAGCCAAAAAGACTAAGAACATGGAGATGGAGGAAAGAAGGAGAAATCCCCTGCCCTGATGGAGACAGTGCCTTTCGTGCTGGGGGGTCTGAGAAGGGAGTTATGAAAAGTCTTTAAGAGATAGTAGCTTACAGAGTCCTTAGGAAAAAAAACCTGTTTAAGAAAAAACAGGTTTTACAGCCAAAGCCGAGAATGAGATTGCCAAGTGCCGAGTAGTGTCAGCGTTGAGTCAGGATTATAAAAAATACTAAGCATTGAGCCTGGCGATTTTGTTAAAAACATTGCAAAGGTGGAAAATGCCTACATTAACAAACCAACTTTGTGGAGTGATACCTGGGGTGAGAGTCACTCACGAAGCCTGAATTAGTCACCCAGGTTTCTTTGACAGTGAAGAGGTTCTTCTGGAGTGTGATTCATTGGACCTGTCTGAAATACCTACCCTGGGATGAAGAGAATGTCTCTGTAGGGATTCAAGGAGGAGGAGTCACCCAGCTCAGATGCATTAGTCCACATTTTAAATGCCTGTATTTACACAGATGTTAATTTTTCCAGCTATTCAGCGGAAAGGAACAGTTGCATGTTGAAAGTGAAGGTTAATAAAAAAATCTCATTCTGTCTTTGCAACACACTGAAGAGATCTGAGTGGACATGAACATGACAAGGAGCAGCTAAAGTTAGGAGTGAGATCCTGTTGTGGGCAACCAATCTTGGACCTCAGCGGACAGGCAGTGATGGTGTGGGATGCGCAGTGGTTGAGATGCAGGAGGGAAGGGACTGGAGGGATAGGGGTAGCTGCGATCTGCAACCTCTTCACCCGATACACGGGAAAGGAACGTGGCAGCATTCCCGCTGGTATCGCAGGAAGGGATATTCCTTGGTGCATCATCCCCCTGCAGATGTTCACTGCAAAGGCAAAGCAGCAGGACAAGACCCTGCAGTTGTGCATCAAGGGAGGTTTCTTGTCTTCAGCTTGTGTTTCTGAAGGGTTAAGATAGCCAAATGCCTAGTCTGTACCACGGTGCTGCAGCTCAGCCTTGGATGAACCCACAAAGTTCTGTATGTCCACGGGGTGAGGGTAACCTCTGGTGACCTACCAGCGGGAGCTATGAATATACCCAGCGTATATCCTGCCCTCTGGGACAGTCAGTGTAACCAAGGAGCTTAGAAGAGTGGAGGAAGATGCTGGCGGATGGCATCACCAATGTGAGCAGGTCCATTCATGTGCAGCCGTGGAAGAAATAAGGTACGTCTTGAACTTTGCATCAGTCCCATGCAGTTGAGGGAGAATTTTAAAAAGAAGCATTGGCACTTGCCCACAAAACCTGGTGTTTGCTAAAATGGCAAGAACCAAATTCTTCCATAGATCAAGAGTTTCCTTCACACTTTCTCCTACATCTACAATCTGCCAAATTTCACTCTTTCAATGGACCGTCTGCCCTGCCTCTGCAGATTCCGCTTCTGGGATGGAGGCAGCCCTGGGAGCCATCAGTCTCACGGGGTCTGCGAGATGGGGAGGTCCTGCGGGAGCGAACGGGGACACCGGTAATGATCCATCCCATTTAGGGGGCTGGATACCAGGATCTACCCACTGCGGTTCCTCAGGGCTTTGGGGAAAAGACGCTTCAAGTGGAACAGAGTAAAGTGGCAACTTCCACTTGACGTGAGTGCAAATTGCAGGGCTGGGTGAATTATGGCAGAGTATGTAGGAGCTCAGCCAACTCCCCCCTTCTCAGAGGAGCAGAATGGGCCCTGAATCTGGGAGCATAAAGGAAAGTGTGTCTGAATCATGCATTGACATCACCGGGTGCGCTGCAGCTCTCCAACTCACGTCAGAGCTGAATTGGTATGGTTACAGGAGACTGTGTGGCTTTTAGTATTCTGGGAGAGCTGCTACAGTGGCAAAGAAAATTATTCATGGATCAAAAAAAGAAAGGCATTAGCAGTACAAAGTGTCATGATTGTCTCTGTTCTACCGCAAGGTTGAAATGAGATGCCAGCTGCGGTACATGAGAAATAGCTTGAAGAAACACCAACAAAAATGCACTGATTATTCTTGAAAGACCCTTGTGATTCAAGCCAAGGTATCACTTACTAATTTATGGGGAAGTACAACGGGTGCCCAACCCTCCGCTGACTCACAGGCGGTTGATCTGCAACAAGAGGCATCGCAACAGAAGAGCGTAACACGCGTATGCTTTATGTCACGGGAAATAAAGGTTGAGGTGAATGGAGGAACTGCCAACGACAAAACCGTAATTAAGAGATGCCAAACCAGTTTTTTGTCATAGAGAGGGGGGAAAAAAAGGAATACTAAGTTCACAGAGGAGACGGTGGTTCCTGGTGTGCGCACAGGGGAATAGAGGAGGGAATAATCTTCCCCGTGAGGAACCGAATTCAGATACCAACAAGCAAATGCCGCACTGAATGTTGTGTCCTGTGGTGGAAGCATATTGTTTAAAAAGGATCGGACACAAAATTACCTTAATGCCTAAAATCTTTTACCAGGATCTGTTCAGTGTTGAGTGTTAAGCTCGGCAAGGTGAGTGTTGCCAGGGAAGCCATGGGTGGTTAGCAATAGTCCACTGTCTCCACTGGCAGAAGAAAGTAAAAATGGGTATAAAAGACTTGTAGGTGTGTGCTGGAGGTACTGCGAATGCTTTTTGGCATTATGACAGTTTGAATAGATTGCTATAGGAGAATCACGTAGGAAGTTACTTTCCTTGAAACTGGGTCTAAAACCCTTCGAATGACCCCAAACCAACTAAAATGTGTTGAGACAGTAATAACTTTATAATAATGTTGTTTCCTTAAACTTTGAAGTTGTTCACTCAGCTGATCCCTTCGTAATTAGCGTTTAAACACTTTGTGAATATTCATTAGCTTTGCCACCCCTCCTCGCTGAGGAAAATCACTCTTGGTACCCAGGAGGGGCCAAGGGGTCAAGGCGCTTGCCAGGAGCATCTCGGGGGTGAGCGGGGAGCTGATGGGGGACCCTCAGCCCAGCTCTGCCTGTGATGTTACGCTCACGTTGGGACACAGGAGCCTCAGAGCGGCTCATGGTCACATCAGGAATCAGCAAAATCTCCTGCTGGGATAAACTGCTTGGCCTTTGGTCTTTTCGGTCATCCACCTGCTAATAAGATTACCCCATACAACAGAAGGACAGTGATATTATCCCCTAAGTAAGCAGCTGGGCTTTGTCATGTACGTGAGAATGTCCTGGCTGGGTGTTTGCTCAAAATAAAAAAAAAATAAAAAAAAATCCTTATTTTTCTGGAAATAAAGCAATAGCTGAAAAGCTGTTATTTCTCACCCAGCAACTCCAATCTGTGCGGGTGAAGGTCAGCGCACACGAGGGTGCTTTTGAGTACTCGGGATTTTCCTGAGTCTTACCACATTGCTGGGAGTACTTCGCAGCCCTGTGTGATGCTGAATCTCTGCTACCGAACCCCTGATACCTTCGGTCTCACGTCACCGACCCTGTTTGCAAGGATGGCAGTTGGGGGGGAAATATTTTAATTTTTAAACTAAAGCAGTGTTATGTGGTGCTGCTGAAAAGCCACAGATGTAGAGTCCCACAATGTCATTTTTACAGTCTCTTGTCAGAGCGGAACCTTGCTTTTAAATGAAAAAGTTCAGTCTTAAAATAGAAAACCACACTGAATTATACAGCCACTTGATGATTATTTTTTAGTGCCGCTGCTAAAAATGCCCCGTTAAAAGACTAGCAGTCACTGCAGAGTGCCATCAGGCTACCACACATGGGGATTTTATTTCCAGCTGCATTTTATTTCCTAATTTTGGCAGATCAAAATCTTGAGACCAGAGCGTAAATATTTACATCTATCTTTATTTATCTCTATATTTCCATCTTCTGCATGGTGGGAGCAGAGCACGGCACGGGTGGCAGACTGGGCTGCCGGCCCAGCGGTGGTCCCCAGGGGCTGCGGGGTGCCAGGAGAGCATCGCTCAGGGGCACCCCGTGGGTGTCACCCCGAAATTTGGCTGGGACACTTTGGAAAGCTGTGGTACCAAAGCCACAACGTGGATAGATGTGCCAGGCTTTGAAAACGTGCCAGTCCGCGTGTTCAGAGGCAAACAGGAGGGAAAGGATATCCACCCGATATTAATTATGACTTTTGAAGCTTTGCCTAATTACATTGTCTCTCTTAAGACAACGACACAAATATTTATGAGTGGGACTTTTTATTCTCATTGTAATCAGTGACATAAATAGGTAACACCTTTATAAAGAGTTAATAAAAATGTGTCAACACAAGCTCGAGCACAAACTATCGAGCAGTATGCAGTAAAACATTCCAGTGTTTATTGTATTAATTGAATATTCATGAGATGCCAATTTAAATTACAGTTCACAACTGTTGCTGTGTCTAATGAATAATTTAAACAAGTGTGGCCAAAGAGATTTCAACGCTGCATTAGCAAACTGCAAGGGATTAAGCAACAGAGAATTTATAATTAGCTTTGTATATCCTATAATAAATTCATTGGAAAGATGGTTTTAATTATCCCACATGTTAATTCGGAATTCAGTGCATTAATTTTCCATTGAAAAGTAACCCTTTCTTCCCAGATAATATATTTGTCCCTTCTGCATCTCGGGAACAGGGAATTGCAGGTATGGAATGGCCCGATCTTTGCAAATCTTGTCCATCGTGACGCAGCATTTGTATCTGCCCATCTCGGGTCTGGAGTAACTGCTTTTTCACATTTCCAGCTGGGGAGGTTGAGACAAGTGAGATCAAATCCCTTCCTACAAGTTGGGATCCCAGAATCCTGCTGTAGCTTCTCCCGAGTCTATCTGCTATGGCGTGGCCTCTTTCATTCACTTAGGGCTACTTGGGAAATATTGTCTATTCCTGGAAAACAAGTCTGCAAAAGTGATAAAAGTTTTTGGCAGTCATCTCCTATAAGCAGCTTTAAGTTTTTGTTTAACAAACGAGGGTGCGCGTAAATAACAGCCTAAACCCCAAAGTTCGAGCTGAGATTGCTGCGTTTTTTTAGAGCGGAACAGGAATAGTTTTTTCTCTGTTTGGCATGTTTATGAAGAGCTTTTTTCTATGGGAGATGGGCCGCTTTGCTTATCGCGACAGGGGCTGCACAGTCCCCGCTGCTTGGGGCGAGGAGGGCAGGGGTCCTGTGCCACGGCAGGCGTGGGGGCCAGGGGCTGCGCTGTCTGCATGGCCTTACCTACCCTCTGCGGCTGCCGGTGGTAAAAAGGGGCTGGCAACGTCCTCAAGAGTACGGAGAGCTGAGGTCCTCATCAGTTGTGAGCCCCCCATGGAGATGCTCAGCCCTCGAGAGAGGTGTATATTGTTTGTGCTTTCCCCTCCACCTGCTTCTCCTAACCTGTCGCCTTTGCTGTGCTGTTCGGCTATAAAGCCCATCCGTATGTATCAAGACAGCAGTAGCTCTTGAAGAACCTGAACGCTTGTGCTGAAACTCGCTGGATGGAAAAAAAATGGGAAGTATTCCAGGGAACGCAAGTCCTTACACCTACGTGAAGCCACCCGTGCTCAAAGCTTGGCTGGGAAACTCAGAAGGTGTCTTTCGGTGCGCGTCGGGGAGGAAGGCGCTTCCTTTCCAGGTGGTTTTGTTTAATTCCAGGTCAGCAGGTTAATGAGATCTCTGGGATATGCGATTTGATCTGGAATGTAAACATTCGCTTGGCATGTGTCCTTGATGTCTGATCAGATGGAAATGCAAATGCGGCGCCGAGCGTGGCACGCCATCCAAAATGTTTTGGTGACACAATGTGTAAGACAAAATAGCGATCACTTTTTTGAAGAGCCTAATTGAAATGTTTTCCATTGCCTTTGAGTCCTGCCGTATCTATGAAATCAACAGCTCGGCACCGAGGGTAACGTGACTGATACCGAGGTGGAAGCTCCTTTGGCTCCCTTGGGAGCACCAAAAACCCAGGGGTGTCCCAGGAGCCACCGGCACGGCAGAGGCAGCATTCAGACTTCCCCTTAATTGCTGGTTTAGTGCCTCTGTCTTTTGGGCGACTGGAGTTATTTAGGTTGATAAATGGATAGCATCGCTGTAATGCAGTATGTTGTCGTTGACACTTATTGATTGAACCTCAAGACTCAATTGATCAAGCTCCCCAGTGCCAGCATGTAATCCCAGTGGAAAAAATCAAACCTTTAATGGGGTTATGCGTTACTCTTGGTTTTCCACTTGGGGTTATACGTTTTGGGGAGGGAAGGAAGTGGTTTTGATGGCCTCAATCCCCGCCGTTACCACGATTAAATAAGGACTGGCAGTAGGAACACTTGTTATTGTGGCAATCCAGTCTTGGGCAGACCCAAGCCTCATTTAATATGGCATATTTCACCTCCACGAACAGAGCGTCTTGATGCTAGAAGGAAATAAATGAATCTCTGAGGTGTCTGTTATCCATCATAAGGAAGCCCAAGAGGACAGAGATGCTACTGGACTGAATATTCTTTCGCTGGTCCTCCTTAATACACTACAGCTGATCTGACAAACTGTACTGCACAGTTGTTGGAGCTTAAGTAAGCACTTCTGAAAGTTGTATGGCTAAAATTCTGCATTTATGTAGGGTTTTGTGTGTCTGTAATTTGTGTTGCGATAGCATCTGCAATTAGAGTTAAGAAATAAGAAGTTTTTGTTGTTGTCAGGAGTCAGAACAGAAGTTACGGCATCTGGCTCTTGTGGCAGGAGTCGGTGCTGGAGTTTCTCTTCTCTGTTCCCTCCTGCAATTAGTTTTGTGCATACGGAGTCATTTGGGCTTTTCGCACCTATTTTAAGAGTGTTCAGCATTTGCTATAATTAAAGACGAGAAGATAATAGACTGTGCCTTCTGTTAACAGTTTATGTGATGCAGCAAGGTCATCGCATACCTTGCAGCTCTCAGAGGTTCCCCGCTGCAGAGCAGGTGAATGCCACGATCATCGTTTTATGGCCGGGAACTGGTGTGCGGGAGATTTGGTTCCCTGTCTCAGGTTGCCCTGGCAGAGCTGGATTTTGAAACTCAAATAGTTTCCCAACAAATATTCGGCCACAGAACCATCCTTCTTCCCTAGATGCTTGTGTTCCCCGTAATAGGAGACTCTTATGAAACACTTATTACAAACTAACACAGTGATGCCAGCAATATCTGGTGCAGAGGGATGCCAAGGGGGGGGGCGAAAAGGGGGCAGCTCATTGCAGATGTGTAAGAGAAGGAAGGGCTGTCGTTTGTGTGCAGATGGGGTAACGCTGGGGAACCCAACTCTTTCTAATACTGCAGGCATTTCTTATGGTACTTGAAAAGTGGGCTGTTAAACTTTGCAACCAAAAAAAAAAAAAAACAAACCTTTTAAAATTCGTTCAGAGAGTTTAATCCCACAGGGATGATTTTTCTATGTAGTCTTCCCATTCTCCTGTTGTGTTCTAAAATGACTTCTTTTCTCCGTCTTCTTCTTTTTTAATGCTCCGTGCAATAAAAGTTGGAGGTCTGTCATTACTTTTGAGTCTATTGCTTTATGTGAATGCAATATCTAAAGGGTCTGAGAAGAGCCAGGGGAGACATAAACCAAAGTGAACCGGACTGTGCAGAAAAGCTTCAATAAGTTGCAAGAGCTCTCAGGGAGGGGCCAATAAATACTGTGGGAGATGATGGGGCCAACGTGGCTGCAGGTCCAGCCCGTGGCCGGGAGGGTGGACGGAGGAGCGTGGTGTACAGCAGTAGGTGAGCTGGTTGTGGGAAGTCCTGTAGGAGCTGGAGGTGCTCTTGCCAACGTTAATTTTTCATCCCCCAACTACCCTGAGAAGCAAACCACCAGGATTTACACAGTCCCCACATTGCCCAGCGTCTTCTCCATCAAAAGTGGAACTTCTTGCCCCTGTGGCGGGCTGAGGATGGGCTCAGTTCCACGTGCTCCGCGGCTGTCACCAGGCAATGCAGAGCCGTATGGCCGGGGGGGTCCCCCAGGGTGCTCTCCCTTGTGAGCAGGGTGGGGAAGGGCTCGGTGTGATCCTGCTTTGGCAAGGACACACGACAGAGCACACTTCAGCTCTTTCCACGTTGTCCCGTTGGGCAGACAGGATAACAAAAATGAAATTATCAGCCTCCAATCCACCGACAGCTTTTTGGCGTACCCACCAAGAGCCCTCAGGGATCTTGAGCCCCACCAGGGGCTGCAAAGCAGCAGAGCTTGCACAGGACGGCAGCTTCCAGATGGCCTCGGCTGGGCCAGGTGCAATGCAGGAGCTCTCATCCTTCCCACAAATCCAACCGACCTGAGTTTGCATCCTTCCAGCCTCCCCCAGTGCCTCCCACCAGGGTACTGGCTTCTGACAGTAGGAGGGCTTTCTCCATTACTCATTTTTCTCCTTTCTTCCATTTTGCTCTTATTTTCATTTTTGGTTTTTGGCATTGTCCTTTGTTGCATAGGGAATGGAAGTGGATGGCAAATCCATTGTACTTTCTGAGAAGTTGAATTCTTGTCTTCTGGCCGGCCCTACTGCCTTACTGGGAGTGCTGGGAGTGCCAAAGTGTTTGCAGGAGTGGAGCCCGTGGAGGAGGACTTCTCTCCATCCCAGCAGTTCAAAATCTTGTAAAAAGGAGGCTGAGCTGTAACTCAAGATGTTAAACATACAATAACGTCAAGGATCTGGTAAACCCACGAGGAAAAATAAACCCCCCCAAGGAGTCTCTGTAGAGCTGGAGATGTGAAGTGAAAAACTTTCTGTCCCTAGTATTTTCCTGCTTTCTCTTTTTTTTATCCCTAAGGTGATTTGCATGAAACCAGATCTCTGCTTCTCAAGAATCTATTTGTGTGTCTCAAATCCTGTCTTTGACCTGTGGGACAGCTTCGTTGGGCAGATGATGGTTCCCTGGAGTGCACAGCTTAGGAGCTGGTCCACGTTCAGAGGGGTCTTTGGAAGCGTGGCCAGGGACCACGACATAATGTGTGGTCTCTCATCCCAACCCTTGGAAATATGCAGCAAGTCCCACTATGGAGATACTTATTTTCGTAGAAGGTTTTAACACTGGCTTCTGAATCCATCTCCCCACCAGTATCTTTGAAATTAAAAAGTGAAAGCCAAAAATTAAAGAAAATCTGATGTATAAACAGGTCTGATGCTGAAGAGATTTTTCCCCTTGCTTCCCGTGGGGATAGCTTTGCCTCACCACTAGACCCATATAATGCAACAAAAATACTCCCCAAGACAGTTTGTCTGCTCTTCCATCCATCTCAGCCCCCTCGGTCCCTACCCCTGCACACCTGCAGGTATTTCTCATCTACCCCCTTTGCTTCTTTTCCCCTACGTAGCTGGTTCTCACTGGCTTTCCTCCTCTTGCCAACACACGCAAAGAGGATATGGCAATTTTATTAAATTTTATAGCCCCCATGGGTTGGGGGGGGGGGGCGGGGGGCTCGGGGTG
>NW_009619646.1:13216-34908 GCF_000690535.1 Cariama cristata
TGTCCATTAGAGGGGAATTCTGGGCCCAGCTTTTGGGATGTGATGGTGTTATGCCTGGATGAGCAGCAATTGCCTTCATCTGCAAATGGTTTTTACAAAATCGCTAAATAATGTATTCAGAAAACATGCTGGAAATTAATGGAACAGATTATTTGCAAACATGTTCACTGAGTTATCAGGCTTGTTCTTTATCTGTAAAATAATGTACTTAAAAAAAAATGAAGTTTATTGAATACGTTATTTACAGACTGTTCTCCAACTGAGGGCTGCAGGAACACCGACGGAGAGCACACGCATCCCGGCTCCTTCCCAGTGACCGAGGGCAGTTACTCCTCCACCAGACAGAACCATGGTCTAGGACCTTGCTTGCATTTTGCTGGGCCATGTTGCTCATCCCTGACCTTGGGAGAATGAGTTTGGAGAGGGCCCTTTGTGTGTCAGCCCTTCCCTGCTCCCCATGGGAAAAGTCACAACGGTTGCTTTGCTTTGTGCATTGCCGCCTTCTAAGACTCGGCGCCGTTCCGAGTGAAGAGACAAAATACCTGGAAAAAAGTCAGTGGAGGGGAATTAAGCCGTTGTGTGTAGCGTTGTCACGTTGTGGTGCCCGGCTCTGGCAAGCAGCGAGGGATCATTTGGGGATGGATGGTTTAGACCTGCCGCCTGGCGAGTCCCCACGTCGCCCTGCAGTGACGGGTGGGAACCCACCTCGGAGGAACTGTGTCTTATGGGAGAAGTCCGAGCTCCTCCTGCCCAAGGGCAGTCCTGCCACCAGTCTTGGTTGCTTCTGCTGTTCTCCTGCAGTATCCATCCCATCCAGTTATTCCCAAGCACCTCCAATGCAAGCAGCAGGGTTTATCCCTCCCTCAAGTCAAAGGGACACTGTGTGACACTGGTGTACAGGGATGGTGTCACCTGTCCACTGGTGATGAGGCAGCTCAGGAGCGTGAATGAAGCCCAGGTCTCCATCGTGCAGGTGAGACGGGTCTGCAGGAGGTCAGCTATGGGAAACGTCCCATATGCAGTCCAGGTTCCCATCCCAGCTGTGTTGTTTCTCCGTCATCACACAACTGGTGGGATTTGGGACTCAGGATGGCCCAAGGCCTTCCAAGACCTTGCAATACTTTGGTCTTCTTAAGAAGCAACATCGCAGCTAGGGGTGCAGGTCTGCAGTGGTGCTGAGATGGAGGACAGGTCTGGAGGTCCAACTAGCTTGGGTTTGTCTTTTGACATCTCAAGGAGCTTTAAAACCATAACCTTTTGCAATCTGTATAATAACTCCACTAGCCCAAGAGAGAGGGAAGCACACACTGAAGCAGGACTCCTACCTGGCTGGCGTTCCCTGAGGGTGGGCGTTACTGGATTTGGGACCCTCGTGGACATCTCTGCTGCACAAGTCCACAATGATGCTCTTATTGGAAGATGGCCGTGGTGGGGGGTTGTATCATAGGAAAATAACAAGATTCAGTTCATGCCGAACTGAGTTGGTCGGTTCCTTTTGGCCATGCCCTTCCAGCACCGGGAGCGATGAGAATATTAATGAGAAATATTTCCCGTTTGCCAGGCACAGTCTCTATCCTGTTTTGCACTGCCGTTCTCACCCAGAAGTTACAGTGCTTTATCTTCGTGATGAAGTGTTAATTGTGTTTGGAGGATTCTTTCCCCCGTAATAGCAGGATATCGTAACACAAGATCACAGCCTGTCAAAGCGCTGAATTCAGCTTGTCAGGCAGGTGCTTTCCAAAACCAGCCCTCGGTCCTGCCTTCCCCTGCCCGCCGGGTGCCCGGGGGCTGCAAGCTGCAGGGAACTTCTCTTTTGGGGGGAAAAACATGCAGAGGTGGTTGAAGCTGGAAAAGACATGGAGCAATTTAGGTAGTAACAGAAGCAGATTTAAAAAAAAAAACAAAAGCCCATGGGTGAGGAGACAGAGATAAACACAACTGAACTGGGAGAAGCCCTGGGAGCCTTGTCTGGGGTCAGCGGTGTGGCTTTACAGTGAAGCTTCATGGTCAAAACCACTGCATTCGGCACTGCCAATATTAATTAGAAAGGTCAGGATTTCAAATTATGCAGCATTTAAGGCAGACTGTAAAATATTCTTTTCTGATATATGTCTGCTCAAATCCTCTTTAAGTCATGAGGCTGAGCTAGCTTGTCTGCACATGGCTTGAAATAACTGACTGAGGAGCTCTCGGTACTGCTGCTGCTGGTATTTAGTAATTCTTGGAATACTGGGGAAGCTCTGGAGGACTAGAAAAGAGCTAATGTGCAAATATTTAAAAAGGGAAACAGAACAGCCCAGGTAATTACAGACCTGTCAGTCTGTCATCAATCCTCAGCAAAATAATGGAGTGGCAGATCCGGGCCTCAATTAATAAAGAATTAAGGGAAGGTAATATAATTAATGCCAATCAACATGGGCTGATGGAAAACAAATCTTGTCAAACTAACTTGATATCTTTTTTGATGAGATTACAGGTTTGGGTGATAAAGGTAACAGTGTTAACATAATATACTTAGACATCTGCAAGACATTTGACTTGGAAGCACAAAGTATATTGAGATAGTCGAACAATAGAAATTCAATGTTACACAAGTTTGGTGGATCAGCTTGTCACTCTGTCTTCCTGGAGTTTGTCATATTTTTGCCAAAGAACGCATTAAAAAATTGCCAGTGAAATTTGTAGATGATGCAGTGAGTAGGCAAGCAGCAGAAGATAAAGATGCAGAGATTTTAGCGTGGCCTGGTAAACTGATCACCAGTAACGAATTTGCATTTGGAGAATCAATATTGTCCCACCTGCAGGAGCTAAACAAAATCTTTCAAGATGAGGACTCTTCTCCTTAGAGGTGGTGGCTCGGGAAAAGGGACGTGGGATGCAGGAACACCTCTGCTTCGGGGTGGGTGGTGCCTGCTGGAGAAGTCCAAAAAGCATCCTTAGCAATGAGCAGGGTGGGAAACTTGGAGAGAGTGCAGAGGACCACTCTGCATCTTTGGCCAAAGCAGGAGGGGTTTGATTATGATCTGCAAGTGCTTTGGTGAAGGACAATCTAGTGAGAGCCCTCCGGTCCGGCAGGCGATGGGATGCGGCGCTCCGGGGACAGGCAGCACTGACTGACCATGCAGGCTGCACGTAGGGCTTTCTCCAGGGATCACCCCCTGGGTGATTTAGCAAGTGAATTCCTCCTCTGGGCAGCTTTTGAACCACATCTGGCAGGGAGGGTTTTGGGTGGTGGGCAGCCCTTGCCCTCCTCCGCTGGCTCTTTGCAGCCACCGCTTCTCTGTCCCGCTCTGTCCCCTCCACCTGTGGTTCCCATGTCATGCCCAGCGGGCTCACGGCGATGCTTTAGATCGCCTGTGTCACAGCCACCCGGACAAAAGTGAGAAGGCTCATGAAACCAAGGGGCTGGGAAAGCTGTGCCTTCAAATCTGCCCTAGGGCATGTCTGTCTCAGAACTACTCTTTTTAAATTGTGAATGTGGATTTTCTCTTTGCTGCCTGGCTCTGAATTCAGAGATACTCCTTTGGAGTCTGTAAAACCTTTTTTTTTCACTGTGGTTGATGCAGAAAAACTGCACTTTCAAGATAGTCCCAAAAAATTTCCATGTGCCCAAAGCCCCAAAGCAGGCACCGCCAGTTCCCATGGGCTTCTGTGCTGCCACTGCTGGGCCAGCAAAGCCACCCCATGGCAACTGGATGGGGGCCACAGGTCCCCAGGAGCTGGCAGGGGGGTGCTCAGTCCCTTTGGGGACCAGGAGCATCTGGGAGGGAGGCTTGTCCTGGGGAGTGATACCCATGTCTGGGAACCCCACTGCATATAGAAAGCCTCTGCCATATGATAAATGCCCCCCGCCCCTACAAAAATAAATTGCTTCCTTTTTAAATCCTTTCCTACTGTTCCCCTCGTATGTGTAATAGGATGATCGGTGGAACCAAAGATGTGGCTGTTACTTTAAAGGATAAATTAGTTTGACTCTTAACTCAATAATTAAAACTGTTATGGCTATGAGCCTGCAGGGATAATGTACTATTATTATAGTCATTTGTTTCAATTAAATGCTTACTGATTTTACAATAGCAGCTGGGCACCTGTGTGAGATAGCTATTACTCTGAACAAGACATCTCAAATTCCAGCAGAAATTTGTCACTGCACTAAAGCATTTTACATAGACCATGAAAGTTTATTAGGAGCAGTTACAAATCGGGAAGAGGAGGGGTGGTAATTGGGGATATATTTTCTTATCAGCTTCTCTCTCTCCTGCTCTCTCTCTTTTTTAAGTAAATCATCTTTAAGCATTTCAGCTATGGTGATGCGTTTACATTTAAACTTCAATACAGAAAAAGCCTGCTGGGAAAACTTTGCTTCAAAGCTGTTCAGCAGATAATTTCTCTCCCTGGTTGATTGTGATTGTAATGGCTTGTTCTCGGGAACAAACCTAAGGAGAGGTAAGCTGTGCCGCTGATGAGCCTGGTGACCATCCCTGGAATAGCTTCTCCCCTTGCCTGGGGAGGAAGACCCTGGCCAGGGAAGGCTCTGGCAACTCTGCTCAGCCCACCGGTGTGAACTCACCCTGGGATGGTGGCAGTGATAGGATCACAGAATGGTTTGGGTTGGAAGGAACCTTTAAAGGTTGTCTAGTCCAACCCCCCTGCAATGAGCAGGGACATCTTCAACTTGATCAGGTTACTCAAAGCCCCATCCAACCTGACCTGGAATGTTTCCAGGGATGGGACATCTACCACCTCTCTGGGCAACCTGTGCCAGTGTTTAACCACCCTCATCATAAAAAATTTCTTCCTTGTATCTAGTCTGAATCTACCTGCTTTTAGTTTAAAGCCATTGCCCCTTGTCCTATCACTCCATGCTGTTGTAAAAAGTCCCTCCGCAGCTTTCTTGTTGGCCCCTTTAGGTCCTGGAAGGCTCCTCTAAGGTCTCCCTGAGCCTTCTTTTCTCCAGCCTGAACAACCCCAACTCAGGAGAGGTGCTCCAGCCCTCGGATCACCTTCGTGGTCTCCTCTGGACTCGCTCCAACAGGTCCATGTCCTTCTTGTGCTGAGGACCCCAGAGCTGAAGGCAGTACTGCAGGGGGGTCTCACCAAAGCGGAGCAGAGGGGCAGAATCCCCTCCCTCGACCTGCTGGTCACCCTGCTTGGGATGCAGCCCAGGGTACGGTTGGCTTTCTGGGCTGCCAGCACACATGGCTGGGTCATGTCCAGCTTTTCATCCACCAGTACCCCCAAGTCCCCCTCTGCAGGGAAGCCTGGCAGGAAGCCTGGTGGTCCCCATGTGCTGGTCTCCCCGGCATGTGGGGCGATGCCCTTGGGCTGGGGCTGCATCGTCTGCCCACTCCCGCCGGTCTTGGTCATCGTCTTTTGTCCATCCCGCTTTATGTGGCTCCACTTGAGCTCGGGGGGCTGCGGTGCAGCGGGGGTCAGTCAACACTCTATGACAAGCTGCAGCCAAATTTCTTCCTTTCCTGCTGGGTAACATCTGCAAGTTTTTTGGCACAGATCCCACCCGGGATCACAGCCCAGCCAGCAGCCAGTGGGGCTGGAGCAGTTTGGAGCATCGCTGCTCCACATATGCAGCAAGGGCAAAGCACACCTTGGGGGAATCACACAGAACCTCTGAATTTGTACTTCTGCCACCAAAACATGGTGATGTCTTCAAGGTGTGGCCGAGACCAAGGAAAGCGGGAGGAGGAGGAGAAAAATCCCGTGCAAAGTGAAGGCAGAAGGTGGTTACAGGGGTGGGACCTGCCTCAAGGCTGGCAAGTTGGGAATCAGGATTTTGCAGGAGAGGACGTTTAATGTCAGCAGCCATCCCTGCCTGAGCCTGGGACCTGAGCCCCAGGTCTGCTGGCTAGTGCTGTAGCCCTCATTGCTGGAAAGGGCTGCCTTTTACCTATGAATTTCAGGGGGCCATGAAGTTGAAGCTTGGCTTGACACATTTCAAAACCTTATCTTTGCCAGCAGAGCACCCAGGTCCCCAGCCAGGCTCTTCCTCGTGGCATTTTGTCACTCGTGCTGGATTACCCTTCTCCCCAGAAACAAGGAGTGTGGAGCATGTGCCATTTGTCAGCCTGTTTTCCTCTCCTTCTTAGGATTAGCTGGAGTGTTTATAGGCCTGATATGCATATTCATTTAAAAAAATTGTGGAAATATTATGGAAAAAAAGAAGCTGTCTTTGAGTTAGCACAGCCTTTGGGAATCTGCTAAGTAAGATGCACTTAATTACTTTAGCTATGACTACATCACATTTCACTCATGTTTCCTCTGAGATACAAAACATTTTTTCAGCAGAGGCTGCAAACACGTCCCGAGCCTTTTGCAGCACCTCGCGGCGAGCTTGTTGTGCTGAATGCCTGGGATGGGGACAGGATCTGACCTGGCTCTCAAAGCCACTCCTCCTGATGACAGAGCTAATCATGTTTGCAGGGCGGTTATTTTAATTACGCCTGTGCTCTTGTCGGGCTCTGCGGGGATGCTGAATGCTTTGTGGAGGGGAAAGGTGTGGGTGCAGCCCCAGTGAGGCCGTGGCTGGGGTTGCATCCCACCGGACCGGTGTGCTATGGGAGAAGAGGTGGTTTGCTTTCGCAGGAGGAACGTTGCATTCATTATGGCATCAGGTATATGGTTGGACTTGATGATCTTTGAGGTCTCTTCCAACCATAATGATTCTATGATTCTATGATTCTATGATTACCTTCTTTCACTTTGGTTTGCCATCATCGCAATTTCATTCATCATTTACTTGCCTAATTAGGGCATTTGCTGCAGGGGAGCATCTCTGAATCCTGCTCCTGGGTCTCTCTTTCCTTGGGTCTTTCTTGGAGGAGGGGGATATCATCTACTTTGGGTGCACGACTAAGGCCCATGAAGTAGCCCGATGTCTGCAGGGTCTCACAGCCGAAAGCAGGACTAACCCTTTCCCCAGCCTAAACGAAAGCCATCATCACCCTAAAGCCCACAGAAGAAGCGCTGGGGCTGCACACAAGCTGCTCGCCTTCATTTTCACCCCAGATATTTTACATCTGGAGAACACAAATGGCTTTTCCACCGCTCACCCTCTCCGGTCCTGAGGACATCAGGAGCCTTGGGCAGGGGCTATGGGGAGGTGGCAGCCTGACATGTTGCATGCAAAACTGCATTTTTTTCAAAAAAAAAAAGGGGACGTGGAGAGAAATCTAGTGAGTGGCAACGGGTGGGGCCAGATCCTGCCCCTTGAGATGACGATCAGCAAGGTTGCATGCAAGGAGCGTAGCTGTACCTGGCCTTCTGCAAAACCTTCTGGCCGAGGGGAGAAGAGATGGAGATGTGGGAGAGGGAGACAGAACCAGCAATGTTCAGCAAAGGGATTAAGTTAAACCACCAGTTTTTAATGATGCAAAGAAATAGGCAGCTGCCGCCTCTGGGCTAAGATATCCTGGGGATGGGGGAAGTCCCAGGAAAAATGCAGTGTCTCTGCTCTTTAAGAGAGGGCTGTGGTTGGGTTGCTGTCAGCGGGAGGCTTCTGCATGGATTCTCTGAGCCAGGGCTCAGGTTTCTGGTTTTTTCCTACAAATTTTCATAAGCATTTGCAGCACGTGTCCCATATCCATAATTGCACTCCTGGACTTGTTCTGCTCTGATGCATAAATAACATGCACTGTAAAGAAAAAGTGTATGATTACATATTTAATGGATAAACGGAGCCGTTGTGGTCTATTGGCCACATAATAAAAGTTTCAAAAAAATTGTCTTAATACAGTATTTACCCAAGAGACTGCCATGGCTGCAAATGTGAATGAGCTATTTTAAATTTTAAAATTTTTTTAAGCCACGTTTCATAGCCTTCCCCATTTCTAAAACACTCATCTTCTAAACTTTTTCTTCATTTAAATTTAAAATAAGGACAATAAATTATTCTTTTCCTTAGCAGCTGGCAGATCTTCTCCAACATGAAAGGTCTGGATTAAACTGACAAAATCCAAGACAAATGTTCTTTTTCACTGGAATTTGGGAAGGAGTTTCCCGCTCATATGGCAGATGGGTGCTGACCTGTCTCCCCACCTTGCAGGCTCCTCATCACTGCCTCTCTCACCCCTGGCCATTCCCATGATGTTTGTAAATTCAATTGCAAATGCAAAAATTGCCTCTCCCATGCCTCCTGTGCTGCCCGAGCCCGTGGTCCATCCCCATCTTGCTTGGCTGCAGCGTGCACGTCCTTGATGTCTTTTTGGCCAGGATTTCCCACGGAGCAGCACGTGGCAAGGAGAGGTCAGACCTCTGCAATAAGGCAGATTTTAAGGGCACGTAAAACTTGCCATAGTTCATGCAGCAGCGAGTTTCCTCAGCTCCGCGATGGAGCAAAGCCAACCCTGCTGCCTCCGTAAGCTGGTGTTTCCTTGCAACCACCAAAGCTGAGGACAGCAATTCGACGTGGCCCCTAAGTCAGCCTCGGTCAGACTCCTCGTGCTGTCGAAATGCAAGACGTTGTTGTCTTCCTGCAAGTTAAATCCCTACGCTTCATAATTAATGCAGGCAAAGGGCAGATCTAGGAAAATCTGTTCCCCTGACACATGCTCCTCTACTGATGGAGAATCCAAAAGAGAGCAGAACATGCTGTCGGGTGTTGTGTAAAGCTCTTGATTCCTGACCTGCGGCAGTAAATCTGGGTTTGTGCTTGGATTTATTTCCTCTGAAGCCTACCGAGCCCTTGCAGGTCTTCCCTGGGTTTCTTTCTGTATGTGCTGCTAATGGAGTTGGCAAGCCCCCCTGGTAATGAGAGATTGCACCTCAGCAGGCTTATTGGAAATGAAGATTGTTAATAAATAAAGCCTGGGTCTTTAAACTCATGTTAACTTTAATCAGATTAATATAAAAGGGAAAAAGTCTGGAAAACGTTTCAGGCAGGGTTCGCTCTCCCTCCCACTGGCCTCCTCCGTGGCTGGATGAGGCTGTGCAGCAGCTTGGCTCTACTCGCGGCGGCTGTGGTGGGGCTGAGCCCTGCTGCTAGGGGTGGCCAGGCAGGGATGGATCCTGGGGTGAAAACGGGGTTTTCAGGGAAAATGGTACAAACTGGAAATGGGGTCTTGGCTCAGCAGAGCAACCCCAAAAACTTCTATGCACCTACAACATGGCCAGGTTTGTCCCCATCTCATCTCATCTCATCTCATCTCATCTCATCTCATCTCATCTCATCTCATCTCATCTCATCTCATCTCATCTCATCTCATCTCATCTCCTTGGCCAGGACAGGGGGTTGTCGCTGCTCCTGCCTGACCCAACCACGTGAACTTTGGTTTATGCCATGACACAGGGGGATATACGCTCCAGAAGATATTTTTATTTTGTTTAACATAGCATTTGACATTTCTCATTAGCCATATATATACCTTTCATTTTTCTTTCAAACCTTTCAAAAGCGTTGGGCTCAGCACCCTCAGGAGGCAGCGCTTGTGCCGGTGCCCTGTGCCATGTCCGTGTGTCCCTGCAGCCGGGTGTGATTAACTGCCTTTCGGTCCCATCAGATGTCTAATAGGTACCTAATAGGTATTAGGAAACTTCTTATTTTTGGGGACAACTCTATCACGTAGCCTCCTCCTTCATCTCTTACCTACACGCATGCACACACATACATTGCTTCTGGTTCCTTCCCTCGCTGGGAAATCTTAACAGGCAGCCCATAATTTTCTTAGCCCTTGTCTGGACTTTTTGATTTTTTTTCTGCTACATTCATTTTGAGTTGGATTGGAATTGATTGCAATATTGAAAATTGGAAGAGTCATCTCCAGGAGGAGTTGTAAGGAGGTAGTGGCCACCAGCAGAGCTTGCCCCAATGCGTTGGGGTCCGTCTTGGAGCATGCTGTGGTGCTTGGGGCTTCTGGGGCTCAGGGACATACAAACCTCTGCCTTGATGGTAGTTGATGGCTTTGGGCAGACCGACGTGGTGGGAGTGGGGACCTGGGGCTTCCACTGACTGCTTTTCTGCTTACTACTTCTGGGTTTAACCCCAGTAGTAGCACTACTGACCCCACAGCCAGACAGAGGATGCAGGAGGGTTGGTTGTGGTACCTTCGTAAACTCAGACAAGCAGGTATTTTTTTCACCTATGTAGTTACTAAATGTCAACCCCAAATATTGCTTAGGAAGAAAAAAATGGCCTCTAACGCTGCATTGCTGATGTACCAGGGCTGGGCTGACATGGGGCCATGGTCCCCAAATACCCTGGCACAACATGTACCGGTGCTCAGCAATGGCCTCGCGTGTGCAGCAGCAAGGCTTGGCCTCAGAAATGCCCGGGACATTGCAACGCCCTCCCTTCTCCTGGTGGTTTGGCCAAAAATTGCTCATTTCTAAACATTACTTTCAGACCCACTGGTCCCTGAGGCAGGCAGGGGCACCTCCTGGACACACAGACCAGTGTCCCCAGCCGACTGAGCACCTCTCTGTAGTCCTTGTGGGCAAGGCGACGGCAGGAGCAGAGCCCTGGGTGCACGCTACTCAGTTCTTGCTCTTGGCTTGTTTGGAAGGGGACACAAGGAAGACTTTACCAGCTGTGTAGAATAATTTTACATCCATCAATAAGAGTTTGTCTTAAAGTGATTTGACAGTATAATACATACATAAATACATTTTTAATCACAAAGTGATATTCTCCTAACTCAGATCCAGGAGATGGTCCACTCGGACGCCACATCCTATGAGTCCAACCGTCAAGTGCCCCTGATCAATCGCCCCGGGATGTTAGCCGGCCCCATGAGCGCTCTCAGCCAGTCTCAGCTGATTTCTCAGATGGGGATGCGGAGCGGTGTAACCCACGGTTCCCCATCGCCCCCGGGAAGTAAGTCTGCTACGCCATCTCCCTCCAGTTCTACTCAGGAAGAGGAGACAGAGTCACATTACAAGGTACGTGCAGTCACGCCTGCTTCAACAGACAGCGAGAAAACAGCAGATGATGTTTTTCAGTGAAGGATAAATTGCGCTAAATAAGAGCACAGGCTTTTGGTCTTTTTTTTTTTTAAATATGTATATATAGTGGGAGACTTGCCCAAGGATGAGGAGATTGTTTCCAGCGTAGGGTGAGGTACAGCATGGCAGGCTAGCACACATGCTTGGGTTGTGCATGCAGCAAATTTGGCAATGAGAGTTGGGCTTTTCTCTCCACGGTGTACCAGGTCCATCAAGCTGCAGAGTTTCCTCCGATGAGGGTTTTGAGGAGCAAAGCAAGTTCAGGACTAAGGGTCTGCAAATGCTTGGGTGCAAGGTTGGATTTCTGGTGGCAGGTAGAGGAGACTGAAACAGGGAAGGAAAATAACGCAGGGCGGGATTTAACTGAGCTCATCGGTCATGGCTTGCTAAAGAAGAAAAGAAAAAAAAAAGAAAGAAATTAAAAGAGGAAGAGTCTTCTGCCTTTTAGTTCGCCCAGGCAGTGGTTTAGGTAGTCAACAACGTCTTAGTGGCACAGAGTCTGCCTCTACGGCCAACACAACTGCTGCGGAGCATGGCGTCAGGAAACCCAGGGATTTCCTAGGGCTTTGGGGACATCTTGGTTGTTGCCCGTCTTTCTCACAATGCACCAGCAGAGCGAACACACGCCGTGTTCCGTGAGCCTTCCGTCTGTGATTTACTGAGGGCAAAGTGCAGCGATCGCAAGGTTGCTGCCTCAAGCCCCGGTGGGTCTCCGTGCCTGCAGGTCAATCGCTGGGCTCCCTGGGGGACTTTGATTAAAGCCTTTTGTGGAAAACCTTCTCCTCGAAGGTGCTGATCCAAGGATGACAGCAGAAGCAGTGGAATTGTAACCTTCTCCCACGAAAATAGACGGCTGTGACAGGATTTGAATGTATAACCACGGCAGCAAACAGTACAGAGAGTGGAAAACTAGGAAAACGCTAGGGCTGAGCAAAAACCCTTTCCCTTTCCATGGAAATGCAGACAAATGTATTCTCATCAATCCTGTAGTTTTTCATCCGTTGGCAGCTTTCACTTCAGATGAGAACATTTCAAAGCAGAGCGTGCACGTGGATGCGAAAACAGCTTCCATGGAGTCAAACTTTAAAAAGAAGGGATACACGTGATTGAAAATAGATGGAGTTTCTCAAACTCTGTGATTCCACGTTTACGGGACACTGTGAGATGGGTTGTGCCGCTGGAGCCCACGGTCTGCCATCTCCCAGAGCCTGGGTCACAGGGCTCCAGGCAGTGACCTGGGAGCTGAAATCTTTCATGTCAGCGGAAAATGCGTTTCAGCTTAGTTACACACCAGGTTCTCTCTCTCTCTGCCTCTTTCAGCATCACCCAGCTTTCCTCCCGGCCGGCCGGGGCCACCGGAGTCACTGGGGACACGACTTTGGGGTTGGATCTTCTGTTCTTGTTGAGCCAGTGATGCCTGTGGGGGTAGGAAGAATTTGGAGGTGTCCAAATTGTGACTACTTGCAGAGATTTGAATTTTTCCTACTCCTAAAGGCATGCCCCCTCATTTTTCTGCCCTGTAAACTACCCAGCGAGACAGGTGGAACAGGAGTGATGTATTTGATGGAGGAAGGAGACCCTAAGTGTAAAGAAAGCAGCAGAACCACACTGTGGCCTGCAGGTTTCTGTTTGCTTTCTCTAGCTACACAGCTACCGTATTCACCCGTCGGTCATTTTTTGTATGGCCATTGAGGGCCTTTCTGCAACAATTCATCAAAGCAAGGTCTAACAAGCAGAAATTAATCTTGTGACCAAAGAGGTCACACATTAAAGAAATGAATCTGATGCCAGCAGATGGTTCAGGTCCAGCAGGTCCTCTGAGCCAAGGAGCTTATGATTTTAGGAGATCTTCCAGCCTCACTGATGAATTTACCTGCTTCATTGCTTCGGGGGGGTGTATGCATGCGTGGGAGGGAGAGGAAGTCCTCGCCTAGACTCCAGTTGGATTAGCAATCTCTCTCCGTAGTTATTAAAATCATGGGGTCCATGAGGTTCCTGCTCTTCACGGGTTCAACATCTAAGGCGGCACCAAGCTACCAGTTTATGGGATCACATCTGTTACCAGTGAATTGTCCCAGTCCACATCTGGGGTTAAATGTACCTTCTGCTGCCTCTCCAGAGCAGGTCCAGGCAGGGGCTGGTGGTCATACACTTCATCCCGCTGATCTTTGGAGCTGCCTAAGCAGGACCGACTGTAAAACCATCGTCATGGCTGTGGTTGCATTGCGCCTGTTCCCGGCTCCTTTGCTGGCTCACCGGCTGTGAGGAGAGCAGGTCCTCCCTGCGGCACTTAAGTGAATCAAATAGGATCACAATTAGTTAAAATATCATCTCACTTGCTAATGGGCCAAAGCCCTGTCATGCATTTTTTTTTCTCCTAATAAGCTGGCCTTTCACCTCCAGGCCTCCCATTCAAGCCCAATTGGGCAATTTTAAATTAAATGCAATTTTTTTGGTCTCTCTGCTCATTCACTAACGGTCACTGTCTGTTTGACAAATGTCACTGCGCTGATACTGAACTTAATGACCAGTCAAGAGTGGAGAAGAGGAGCGGTGCTGCCCTTTCCTCCCCGTGCCTGGCCGGTGCCAGCTGAAGTGAAGCCTCTTAAATCCCGATGCTTCCAAGCACACAATCAACTCAGCAAATCCATCAGGAGAAAAGGCCTTTTGCTCCCAGTGCTCCCTGGGAGGCACAGTTTTCTCTTCAGCTTGATGTTTAGACCTGTGTCAATGGATTATTTCTTTCATTTTTATTTTTTTTTTAGACCTCTAATTGCAGACTGAGCAACTTTCTAAGCAATCTAATTAGCCCGTGCACTTGGTTGAGCAGGGACTGCCGAAGTCAGGTAGTGGCTGAGCACAGTGAGTCCGCAGGCAGAGGTGCCGGCACCCCGCTTGCCCTCGAGGATGCAGAGATCCGGACTGCAGCACCCAACTGGCAGCAAATGGTTTTATTCTCTGCCGTGTTTAACCTCTGGTGTATTTAGTTTTTCCTCCACTATAAAATAAGGATAATGGTGCTTCCCTGTAGTGCAAGCTTTCGCTGACCATAGTTAATGCGTTGAAAGCTTTGATGTACGTCCAAGTGCTTTCCAGGGGTCTTTTCCTTTGCACACCATCACACAGAGGCTTCTGCAGTCCCAGATATTTAACACGCTGCCCAGGGCATCCGGACGGAGGCTCAGACTTAGGATCTTCTTTCTGTGCTACCTCCACTGGAAGCATCCCTGTTTCCAGCCTTGCTGTTTTACTTCCCAGCCCAGTGGTAGTGTCTCATGCTGAGCAACCACAAAGTCCAGCTACTGTTGCCCGTGTCCTGCTCCTCTTGGTTCAACCACCCACAGGGCACTGAGCATGGATACAGCCAGACCTGGTCATCCGACTGCACCCGGACCAGTTGTAAAGAGTGAGCAGCGCATGCAAAGTGTTTAATACATAAGATTGAAATAGTTTAATTCCGGGATATTTTTTCTGGATACATGCCTGTTAGCAGGGTGAAATAAATTTCGGATGGCCCCAGCGTGGTGGTTAATGTGATGCTGGTGCTGCTTGGTTGGTGCTGGCGACCCTCCTGCCTGGGGAGTGGGGAGGCTGAGCCGCCGGCACATGCGTGGGCGAGGGAAGTCAGAAGCAGCTTGAAAAGGGGGATTATTGGGCTGGAAATCAGAAACCATGTGGAAGCTGAGTTTAGAAAAAGTCATGAACTGCTAAAGGGATCTGACTGGGGAGCGAGGTGTTTGGAGAGGTCCCAGAAGAGAATCAAGGAGTGAGCGAGCTTGTGATGCTGGGGAGGAGGAGAGGGAAGGGGCGTGACCAAGGATGAGTGTCTGGAAAGCCCCAGTTTTGGAGCAAGGACCACTGGAGCAGCAAGGCGCAAACCCAAGCTGTGAACTGGGCTGTGAGGAGGCACCTAAGCCGGGCTCAGGCACCCACCAGCAGTTTGTGTAATGATCCTAGAGGTTCCTGGGGACCAAAGAGACCCCCAGAGCTACTTCTCTCCTCGTCGCACTGGGAGCCCTCCTCTTCCCATGCCCTCTCTCCTCCCCTTTGCTAACAAGCTGTAGCAAGGACACGTATCGGACTACTTCCAGCTCACTGCTAAGGTTCATCTCTCGGTTTTGCAGGTTACTGGAGAGAAAAGACCATCAACAGACCTGGGCAAAAAGCCCAAAAGCCAAAAGAAGAAGAAAAAGAAGGATCCCAATGAGCCCCAGAAGCCGGTGTCAGCGTACGCCCTATTTTTCAGAGACACGCAAGCAGCCATCAAAGGGCAAAACCCCAATGCTACCTTTGGAGACGTATCAAAAATTGTTGCGTCAATGTGGGATAGTTTGGGAGAAGAACAAAAACAAGTGAGTTACTGATCTCTTTCTTTTTTTTTTTTCTTTCGACTGTTGAAATGTGTTTTTCCATGGTACAGAGCGTCAGAGTCTCCCCAAGCACGTTAGGAGCGTGGCCAGGGTCTTAAAGAGACTGAAGTGTATGCACAGAAACGGAGGCTATTTTCAGGAGCGGTGCTGAAGTGCCCACTGCCACTCGAAGCAATGCTCGAGTGGTTTGCATGCTGCACTTCCAGCCCCAGAGCCAGTGTGATGGTGATGTGACCTGGCCCTTGGACACCTCTTTGGGGTGCCCAGCACACAGGTCTTTGCCACCCACGTGCCCATAAGAGGAAAGGTCTGACCCACGTCTCTGGGGGGGCAGGGATGGGGTTGCAGAAGGATGCGCCAAGTTTGATTTGCCTCTGCCCCTTTTTTAGAAAAAGCTCTGTTGTTACACGGAGAAGAGCAAATTTTTATGACAATTAATTATTCTTGATAAGATCATACTTTGCAAAAACATCGGTGGCCTTTTCCTGACATGGAGTTTTTACAGCCTTAGATGGGAGATGGGTTTGTATTTGCTTACTTACTTACAAGGAGTGACGGCAAACTGGCTAAAAACTATTAACTCTCTACGTCGCTGGCCTCATATCTAACATAAAGGCTTTAAAAGCTTAGGAAGGAGATGTCTGAAGTGGCCTCGCAGAGGAAACCTTCCTGCCCCAAAGCTGTCAACCACTTTCAGTCTGCTTCACACAGAGACTTCTAGGTCCCCCTTTAACTCTTTTGTTGATGCTGAGTCAGTTACAAAAGCCTATAATTGCTTGATGCCTATTGAGAAAACCCCAGGGAACACTTTCCGTAGCAAGTCCGTCTTTTTATCAGGCAGAGCGAGATCTGACACTGTGTGTGATGTGTCTCTGAACCCAAACGTGCTTTAAGTGACGATCCCCCCACGAGCGGTGAGCCCTTCTCCTAGAGCCTGGCTGCCAACTTCAGGCTGGCTCCATCTCCCGTTGGGTGTCCATGGCCAGCGTTTGAAGCAGCTATGTTTGGGGAGGGAGCAGCAGGGAGGAAAAAAAGTCATTTCAATGGAAGCCATGCTAGGAAATAGCCTTGCTTTCCACCCTGCACCAAGTCGGGAATAAGAGCAAGGCATCTTCTGGGATGAAAGCCCTTTTACTGATCCATTTGGAGTCTCCATACTGTGCAAAGCGTTGCTTTGATGTTTTCGTGATCCTCCCTTTTCTCCTCTTTGGATGCATCGCTGGGGGATCATGCAGGAGTTTCTTATGCTGAAGGAGGGAGGAAGATCCCCTCCTTGTGCAGCAGGTTGACCCCAGCCCTGCTGCCTGGGAACTGCAGGGGAAGGGCTGGGCTTTGGCTGTCGGTGCAAAGTGTGGGAGGTTCAGAAGAGTGGAAAAGCTTTTATGTCACCTCTTTCTCCTGCTTTCATCCCTCCCAACATCTCGGTCTGCCTCTGCCTTACTCCATCTGGTTACAAATATCTCTGCAGATTGGTCACTGAGCTCAGCTGTGAATGTGGTTTGTATAATGGAAGTGCCGGTGCGACCCTGACTCAGCGCAGTGCAAATGCTCGGCTCTTAATTAACAGCAGGGATTAAACCAGTCCGTTTATCTTCCCTGCTAACTCTCCCTTCTTCTCTTTTATGAGATAGTAGCAGCCTTGCTGTCTCTTTACACACGCTTTCTAAGTGGCTCCGTTTCTCCCTCTGTAATTGATTTAATTAAGTCATTTGTTCCTTGTCTGAATGCTTAAATATTAACTTCCTGGCTTTGTCTCCAGCTGTATACTTTTCTCCCACGACAGCTACCTCCCTGCCCGGGACTCCGGCTGGAGGGATGCTATTTATCTTTGGCTCTGGGACCGTACTGCTGGTTTGTGCGATGTGGCACGTTCACTCTTGAAGTGTTTGGCTGGAAGAGAGTTTATTTAGTCCCTGTTTGCTTTCCTCTGCCAGCATCCCCAGTCAAGTTTGTTTAGATTCATAAGGCAATGCAATGGAAAGGAAAAAAAGGCAAAGAAAAAAAAAAAAGCATTAACAAAGTGTCTTTAATATGTGAAAACGAGTGCCTAGGCTGTCCTGCAGATTCTTTCTCCTGAGGACTGCAGGGCATGATGCACACATTCATGATGAAGGCAAGCAGCCCATGCCAAGCGCTCTCTTGGCACATCTTGGGAGGGACAGTGACCGAGCAGGACAGCTCCACATCACTGGCCAAAATCCTGCTGGGACCTGCTGGGAGTCCAGACTGCCGTGTGGCTGCACCGGACCGTGGTTCGGCTCATCGTCAGGCAGGAGCATCGTGTTCTGGGGAGGGGTGGAAAGGTGGAAAAGGGAAGTATTTCACCTGGTGTGCTGCTCCTAGCTTTATTGACAACAGGGGTTTGAATATCTTCATTTCCTCACTGCAGAAAGCAGTGCAGAAGACAACCTGGGGAAAAGCCAACACAGCGATGGCAAAGTAGGCAAGTAAGAGCCAAATCTGGGCATTCTTGTTCAACTGTGACCAAGGTTTTAGTTGAAGAAATCTTCCCCTCTTCCTGGCATAAGAAGAAAAGAGAGTCGATTTGAGTCTGTAGGATCTGAATTGGGGCTGGGCTGTAGTCCCAGACTTGAATCCCTCACTGCCCTCGAGATGTTCAGGCTGGGGCTGGAGCATCGTGTCTCCAGAGGGCCGATATGCAGACCCCAGCCTCACCATGCAGTTATTAAGCAGTCATTTACATCCCTGTAGTTTCTGCTTCAGCTCAGGTTTACAAACCTGATTTTCCCCCTTCCAATGGGCCCAGTGTTTCCCCAGCCCTGGGTGTCTTTTGGTTCCTGCCTTGTGGGAGAACAACAGGCAGAAGAGGCAGGGAGCAACTGGAGAGGGAGGTTCAAAGCAAGCTGGCCGATAAACCCAACCTCAACCAGGGCATTTTGGACTTGTGACCCCCCACCACGTGTCAGCAGCCCCCGGCACGTGGCCCTCCGTGCCTTCAGACGTGGCCATCCATCCCTCTCAGCTCCGTCGTGCACAGAGGTATGCAGAGCATGGGATGGCCACCGTGCCAATGCCAAAGGGATGAGGAAAGCCCAGTGCCGGTGGCTTGTAGCCATGCTGCCGGTGCAACATGGGCAGTGCCCTGGGTTAGGAAGGGTGTCCCTGTGCCACCCCCCCGGGCCCCGCTCCAGCTGCGCTCACCCCACCGATGCTACCTGGACCATTTCTGCAGGCAGAAACGAGATGCCCTGCTCTTTGCCAGGTTGCTCTGGCCAGCACGCCGAGGGTTAATCCTCTGCCATTTGCACTGCCAATGATTGTATGCACTGTAATATCAAAGCTGTAGCTATTTATTTGCCGTTGAGCAGGTGCTGCTGCTCCCACAAAGCAAATTTGCTTTCTCCTCCTGATGAAACAAGCAAAATAAAGGTTGCTCACGTCCCATTTCAGATATGTTTTTTTTCCCCCTGTGCGCTAGCTGAAAGACAAACACTGAGCGGGAACCAGAATGCATATTATGCAAGAAACCATATAATCTAGGAGCATCTTTGATTTGGCTGCTGCTGTCACAGACATGTATATCACAGAGAGGCTTGCTTTTTTTTTTTTGCCCCCTCCTTTCTTTTGTTCTTACTGGTTTATCATTTGTGCCTTTGTCATTTTGTTCCTTTTCTTCTTCTCTTCTCAGCCTCTTCACAATGAATCTTCATTTTCCCTCTGACACACTTGTATCTAAATTTCCTTATTTCCTGCCTTTTTTTATTTATATCTGTTGCCTGGTGATTTGATCATGCTGTGGAATACAGGATTAGCAATCTCCGTGTCCTTGGGTACTGCTCAAGGACACCTGTTCGGCAAAGCGCCGTTTTCTTCCCCATTTTAACCCCTTCCAGTGTGGCCGTGCGTGCGTAACGGTAATAAATAACAATACCTTTAAATATCTCCAGCGCTGCATTAGCAGGACGTTGTAATCTTCATTCTTCAACAGCTGGCGTGGCCCTTTCTAAGAAGCTTACATGGGACTCTGAAGAATGTGACTCGGGGTGGGGGGGAAATATTAATATGTACTCTTTGAACTTTGCAAATAGTTTAGCAGCTGTTCCTGTGGAGATAGCTTAGACTTTGGTGGAGAGTGAAATGCTAATTCAGCCATTATCAGCAAACGGGGTACCTGTCGTAGTAATCCACCTGCAGCTCCAGGTCCTTGCTTGAGGCTCGCAGAATCCCATGCCGCAGTGTTATTTTTTTTTCATTAGCAGATATAGACCAGCGTTATCCGGCGAGGTTTAAAAGGGCTGCCTAATTTGACAGTAACGTGAAGAATTTGAGTTCTAGATTGGAGCAAACTCTGCTTATTCCCTAGGAAGGGTTTTTCCCCGGCACGGATGTAGTGCTCGCAGCCTGGTCCCAGCTCGTGCCACCCGGCAGGGCTGCAGCCCCCTCTCCTCCTTCCATGGGGCCACCAGCCCTGCCACGGGCCGTCTCTGCTCGAGAGCAGGTGACACCCAGCCCTGGGTGGCTGTCCTCCGTCAAGGGGATTTCATTTGGGTGATAAGCCTGGAAGCTCTCCGGAGCACTATTGAGAAGTCACCGGTGGGATTTGCTCTTCTCTGCCATGTTCTCTTATTCCCTCTCTGAGCACATTACCGTTGCCCACTGTATTTTGGGGGAAAAGGATGTTAATTTGGAGCCTGGTGATGATGGAGCACGGGGAACACTGCCAAGCTGGCAGTTGCAGATGTCTCTGGAACCTGCTTCTTTTATTTAGGAAATCCAGCAGCAAAGTCAAAGCATTGGGTCGGTGTTTCCCTAGACCCTGGAAACTCAGAGCAGAGGCATCAAGAAGTTCCTGAGCAATCTGCTGTGTGAACCTCAAGCTAAACCAGAGCTTCCCATCCTAAGTGAGCAGAAGCAAAGTCGGACAAAATCAACATTTCCAGTTGAATTTATAAGCCTGGGGACTCACTGGGGACACAAAGGTACCACAGATGAGTTCTTGCTCGCGATAGCCCTGCTTCACCAGGACCAGTTCAGTAATACTAAGTGACTCCATGCCCAAATGCATATGTGATTTTCCCATACAAATGGACAACCTTGAGAATAACACAGCGTTCACACTCTAGGGATAAATTACCCAGCAGAAACATTACTCGCTCAGCAGAAAATAATAGATCACCCATGTGAGTGGATCCATCTGCTCATTGAACCTGATATATCACCTGGTGACAGGATGCTGCATGGATCTGTGGTGGGTCCAACCAATTGCCCAGGCCTGGAAGGAGGTTTCAGCATCTTCTGAGTGTCAAGGAAATCCATGTACTGGAGAAGGACAAAAGCACCGATCCCAAACAAGGTTTCAAGAGAGGTCTGGTGGAGATCAGGATAATGATAGTGAAGATGTGAAGGGTCAGAACTGCTCTTAAAAGCATCTCCAAGAGTGTGACTTCTCTTCTTGGAGAGCAAGATCAGAAGTGTGGAAGATGAATCTTGTGTGCTTTTCGTTGGAGGTTAGGGGTTGGGTTTGTCACCTTCCTCCTCTGTTTCATTTGGAGTCTTCTGTGGGTTGTCCTGGGAAGACACTTGTGCCCTCTCATGGACTGACAGAAGTCTTATACCCAGGTGGCACCATGAAGTCAAGGCAGAGGAAAGCAGAACTCTTTCACGATGCTTTAATCCATGGTAATTGCTGCTTGATTATGGGTTTATCCATTCATTCTCCAAAGGACTTCTTCACAACACTGTTTTTCCACTGGGATAAAGGAAAAGCTCTCCTGAAACTGTGGAAATAGTTCCCATAGCCAGGGGAACTATTTATGTAGGAACACCTTTTATGTAGGTGTCCTCAGGGCTGTTAGATGCTCAACAGCTCCCATGCTATAGCTGGGAGAGCCTGGGGGAACTGGAGCACCGCTTAACCAGTGACTTCGTGATGGGCATCATTGACAGGTGCCTCCCCTGTCCGAGCTTGTTGACCTCAGGACTTAGCAATCCAGACTGTACGTATTAGTCCATTGGAGATGTGCTGAGATTTACACAGTAAATGTAGCTTGGGTTAGTTGGTTTTGATGGGAGAAGAGACAGACTAAGTCTTCCCTAAGAAAGGAGCAGGAGGGATACAGAGGAGGGTGCGAGGAGGTGAGGAGGAGCTGGGAAGGACTAAGGATGGCGTGGCCGTGTTTGCTGTATGCATTTCCGATGGCTGCGTGGAGGACGTATGCAGAGAGAAGGGTGGTGTGGCAGACACCGCTGTGCAGGGAAGAGGTACTTTCGAGTCATCTTATGAATAAGCCATAAGTTATGATGATCCCAAGAGATAGCTTGCAGGAAAGTGTATAATAGTTACAAGAAAAACCCTCCAGATTTACAAGCAGAATAAAATCCAAATTTGTATATTGGGGGGGGGGGGGG
>NW_009619646.1:34939-40231 GCF_000690535.1 Cariama cristata
TGGAATCATAGAAAGGAGGGCAAGGAGAGACTTAAGAGGTCAACCAGACCATACTGTTGCCTGAAGTCAGGATCATCTCTACTTAAGCCATTCTTGATGGATGTGTGCCTAATCTGTTCTTAAACCCTCAGTGGTGGAGATTACACATCTCCCCAGGCAATCTCTTCCCATGCTTAATTATCCTTACTGTTAGGAACGCTTTCCTCTGGCTTAGCCAACATTTCCCTTGTTACAATTTAAGCCTATTGCCTCTTTTCCTCTCTGCAGTAGGTGCAGAGGATGGTTCAGTGTCCCCTTTGCCGCATCACGTTTGGAGGTTGTGGCTCCTCTTTGTGTTCTCTCCGACCTAAATAAACCGAGTCCTTCAGCTCTCCTCCTGGAGACCTTTGCTGCGCTTTTCATCTCTTCTCTCCTGACCGTCTATCTCTTTTTTGAAGCCAAATGCCCCAAACTCCATCTAGGATTGGAGCAGAGACCTTTTCACTTGGCATCAGTGGACCCCTTGATTTTTGGGGGAGAGTTTGAGTTCTTTTCATCATTCCCCAGGCTTGGGAAGCAGCGTTTCTGGTGAAGCAGGCGGGCTGGGATGCAGAGGTTACCGATAACAGCTCCGGCTGTCATTCAGTGCCTGCACGACACGGAGCCGTTCGTGGGCGTCAGCGGGGTTTGGAATAATTGTCTTCTCTAATTAACTGGTTATCAAACAAGAACATTTCATTACGGTACAATTACTAGCTGCTTTGCCGAGACACAGAGGTGTCAGGATTATGATCCCAACATATGCTTCTTACAGCTCTGATTTTTTGTTTTCATAATCACTAACCATTTTTGCTCCCCCCTCCCAACCCACCCACTCACTTAATGACTAATGAATCCTCCTGCTAACGAATAAAGAAAATAAATCAGTGGGCATGGCAGGTTAGAAAGAAAAACATGCAAAATGTTTTGAGGATCCTTAAAGCTGATAAATTACTTTGAAATTAAAATCCCTAGGAGAAAATGGGATTTAATTAGAAAGTAACATGGTTTTGTCAATGTTTAAATTAAAATTTTAAAGGTTATAAATACTGCACTAGAGCTGCCTTTGCACAGAGGATTCATGATAAGTTTTGTTCGGATCCGCTCTCCCCGCCCCAGCGCTGCCTCTCCCCAGCGGCAGGCTGCGGTTTCAGTGCTCGGTGCCCTCGACGGAGCACCCTGTGGGTGCCGAAAGCCCCCCACGTGCTGGGCAGGACTGGAGAAGTCCTGGCAGGAGCCCCTTAGGGATGGTTTTTCACATTAAGGGTGCTGAGGCAGTGGCAGAGGTTGCCCAGAGCAGCTGTGGCTGCCCCATCCCTGGAAGCGTTCAAGGCCAGGTTGGATGGGGCTTTGAGCAACCTGGTCTGGTGGGGGGTGTCCCTGCCCATGGCAGGGCGGTTGGGCTGGATGGGCTTTGAAGGTCACTTCCAATCCAAACTATGGTTTTGAGTCTATGGTCACAAACCAGATAATCCACCGGGAACCTTCCAGAACTGGCAAGAGCATCAGAGGAGCATCAGAGGAAACACCGCCTGGGCTGCCCTCTTCCCCTTCTCGGTAGCTTCATGGCAGATGAAGAGTGGGGAAAAAAAGGGTGTAGCAGAAAAAGCAAGCGATGGGGATGAAGAAAGGCACAGAATTTATTGGTTATTCATTTATTTGCGTTTAGGTTAAGGAAATCTCATTTACCTGCCTTCTCACAGTCCATAAATTGCAGGTTTTTCTCCAGACAAGTCTTTCTCATAATTGAATTTGTCTCCTTATATCTGTGAATACTTTGGTTTCCCACTGTCCCAGATTTAAAAAAAAAAAAAGCAAAGACACTCTTGTTATTTTGCTGTTACAGAGGGGAAAAAAAAAAAAAATATCTTTCCAATACATCAGCACCCAGCTATGGCCACTGTTATACTGGCCTGAGACACAAGAATTCATCTTTGATTGCTGTGCAGGCATCAGGTACCGCATTTAAGAGCATCCGTTAGCAGCAGAGCTGGTGGACACCCCACATTTCTGTTTTACAGTAAATGCTGTGGTGGTAGCACCGGTGTCGCTGCGATGGGCTGCGGACATCAGTGAGGTGAGGACTGTAGAGAAACGTATCTGCTGCTTCCCAAGCCTGGGGAATGGTGAAAAGAACTCAAACTCTCCCCAAAAAATCAAGGGGTCCACTGATGCCAAGTGAAAAGGTCTCTGCTCCAATCCTAGATGGAGTTTGGGGCATTTGGCTTCAAAAAAACCAGGAACTGCTCCCGTTTGAAGAAATAGTTGCTTTTCACAGGCAAACTCTTCTTCAGGCTGACATTTTGAAGTGTAATTTTGTTCTGAATGGAGCAAATATAATACTTCCTGAATACCATAAAGCCAAAGACAAACTTAGGAAAACGCTCCTTTTCAGAAAATTACCATCTGAGACCTCCAGTGTGTCAAGGCAAAACGTTTCATTACAGGAGTCTCTCTGATTTCACAATGAAAATAAGGGTTTCCATCCGTTTTGAATAGAATTTATCTGTACTGATTTTAAACTGAAATTCAAGTAACTGGATAGTTTAAGTACTGGAAGGTTATTTTCCCTTCGGAGGTGAGTGTTGGGAGGGAGTCTGGGGTGCTGCCATGGCCATGAAAATTTGCAGGGGAAAGGAGCTAAATGTCCCTGCTAGGCTTCAGCGTCTTGATTGTTGAAAGCTGTCGTCGTTTTTAAAACAGAATTAAATGTATGCAAATCTGGTCTAATTGGAATCAACTTTCAGTGTGCCACTTGAGGAGGGCTTTGAGTTTCCAGCGGAGGAGAGGGCTGATAGAGGTATTTTTCTTGGGAGTTTCTGCCTTTTTGCTGAAATTTTTATTCCATTTGAAAAGATTGTTCTTGCTTGCTCAGTTTAATCTGTTAACCCCGTGGGGACTCGCGCTCCTTGAGACAGGCTGGGTTACACCATTGTTTTCACATACGTGGAGGACCAAACTCTGGGCAGAAAGGGGACCGGCTCTGTCAAACAATCATGACACAGGTCTCATTGCAGGGAAGAGATGGAAGAATAAACAACAAGTTACTCTTACGAAGCTTTATTATATTTTTTTCTTAGGGTAGCAAACTCTCCTGATACTTGCTCTTTTCCTGCAAGCCCCACCTCCCCAAATCGTAAGATTAGGCAAAAATCTTGGCTTTTATATGATGAGAAAGCATTTCCCAACTGTCAGGACTGCAGAGAAGAGCTGGAGTTTTGACTTTATAATGGGAAAGCCAAGAAAACAAATGAGTAGTTTAGGATTTCTGAATATCTCACCATTTTTTAAGCTAGTCCTGTCATTTGGGGATTTTGGCTCTTGTCTTACTCTTCCAAGAGCCTGGATTGCACATTCACCCAGTTCCTGTGGAGAAGTGATTTCACTGAGTTTACCCTATAAAATCAGGCCGTGTCTCTCACAGCAGACATGCATAAATATCTGCCTGGGCACGCAGACCGCTCTGGCCTGCGCTGCCTCCAAAAATCCCAGCGTGGTCCAATCCAAGGCGTTTTATTTGCTTGGTTTGGGGTAAATTCCTCTCCAGCAGAAATGAGTTTTTCGTGCGGACGTGCACACAGGAATGGCCTCAGCGGAGGGGGGGTCCCATTGAGCAAGCAGGGCACAGCCAAGCCCAGCAGCACCCTAATCTACTTTATTAATTATTATCAATTTCTTGGTCCTTTCAGGCGTACAAAAGGAAAACAGAAGCCGCGAAGAAGGAGTACCTGAAAGCCCTGGCAGCGTACCGGGCCAGCCTGGTCTCCAAGGTACAGCCCACGCTCGCGCTGTCGCTGGACGTGGCAATGCTGAATTAGTTACAACTCACAGGACTCTCCAAGGAGGAGCAAGTTTATAAGAAATACAGTATAATCGTGCTATCAGACCTGGTATCGGTGTTAGCCACCTTCCCGAGGAGCTAAAAGAGATGCTGTGCAGTGCAGTTAGAGCAGGTGCCAGGCTGCCTTCTGCCTTTAGCACCCTGAAACGAGACCCTGCTTTGGGTTGTCTTCATCAGTAGGTGTCACAGGAGGGAAGGGGTGTCCCTGCTCGGAGACAAAGGGGTCCCTGCTGCCCGTCCCCACTGCCAGTGGCTGTTCCTCGCCTGGCTCTCGGGGTGTGAGTGCAGCAAACGAGGGAATGCTGGCAAGGCAGGAGGATGAGGGTCCCCGTGGGTGACACTGGGGACTGATGTAGGGGGAGAGGTGACACCTCAGCCCTGGGCTCACAGGGCAGTGGCCAGGAGCCAGCATCCTGCCTCCACCCTGGTCCTGGTACCTGGGCTCTTCTGACTGCTCAGCACCCTGGGTCCTGCTTCTCCCATGCACGCTCAGCCGAGAGCAGGGGTTTTAGGGAGTAAGACCCATAACTGTGGGTTGATGAGCACATACATGCTTAACGTGAGAGAGAACCTAATAGTGAACTTTCAGGGGATTTGGGGTTTGTACGGGAACTCCCGGTGCTGCAAGGCTGCACTTGGGGCAGCGATGATGGGCCAAGTGCCTGCCCATCCCAGTCCTCCAAACATGGATGCCCATCCCAGAGGACCTCACGTCTTGCCCTCCTCCCTGCCCTCAGAGAGGGGACACATTTGCTGTCTGTGAATTTGGGGTGGTTCCTGCAGAGCTCATAGGCTTGGTGGCTCAGGGGGATGTGCTGTCCTTGGGTTGTGAGTAGGTGTATCAGGTTGGTTTCCCTTCAGAGCTTCTCCTTGGTACTATACCACACTGCCGGTACTTAATCATCGCATTCAGCTGCCATGGGAAATAATGTGTTGTCCCCAGTCAACCATCATCTGCAGAATCCATGTGATTGTGGTGGTGGGCTGGAAGGGCTCAAAGCCCCCGTACAGACATGAGCACCGTTAGCTGTCCTGTAAACAGAACAGCAGCAAGGACAGGGGATGGAAGGGACTGTTTGGGGGTTTAAAAGCTCTTCTTGGTCCCTCTGGGAAATCTCTGAGGGTCTGGCCTTGAATGTGCCTAGCAGCAGTGTGGGGCAGGCAGCATGGAAGTCATGGAGTCACCGCGCTCCGTGGTTTCATTTTTTTCCAATTTCTCCAATGACCAATTCTTTGCAGAAGAGCAACTTTGAGTAAAACAGCACAGTGTGATCCTGGCTGCCAGGTGAGAAAGGATCTGGAGAATCATTACAGAGCCCATTGCAGGATGAAAACCTTATTGTCCGAGCCAGAAGATGTCCCGTTGTTCTGTTTCCTGCAGAAATGAGGCCACCGTTGTCCTGTGCATTATAGGCCCCACCAGGGCTGCAGGA
>NW_009619646.1:40262-40800 GCF_000690535.1 Cariama cristata
ACGAGATTAGGAAGGCAGAGTTTTTACAGTCCCGTTCATTCTCTATTGGAAGCAAAAGTGATTTTGTCACCCACCTCTCTGGACCAAAGGAGTGAGCCGCAGGTGGGCGGTTTGCCCCCAGGGCAGTTAATGCCCCTCCGGTGCTCCGGGCTCTGCTGAAGGCATGGTTGAGTAACTGGACTTTGATTTCCCAGGTGTGGATATTGCACCCAGCGAGCTGCAGGGCTGGAAGCACATGTGCTGGCTGGTGGGAGAGGAGCGGGAGCCGCGGGGAGTCTGGGTAGCTCGCTTGGACGGATGGACGGACATCTCGGGACACATAACGATGTTTCCTCTCTTCCTTCCTCATCACTCTCCATTCTGTTTTCCCACAGAGCTCTGCCGACCAGGGGGAGACGAAAAGCACCCAGAGCAATCCACCTTCCAAAATGATTCCCCCCAAGCAGCCCATGTACCCGATGCCGCCGCAGGCTTCCTCACCCTACCCTGGCCTGGGCTCATTCCTGTCCCCATCGGACCTGCAGAACTACCGTGGCCA
>NW_009619646.1:40917-61052 GCF_000690535.1 Cariama cristata
ACCACCCGCAGAGCTCCCTCCTCAGCCAGCCCCTCAGCATGCAGCAGGTCCCCCAACAGCCCCTCCTGTCCCCCCCCATGGCACTACAGGTACAGCCCCCCATCAACGCCTCGCCTCCAGGGCAGCAGGTAGGTTGCTCAGAGGGAGAGAGGGTTTGCAGTATGAATTGGACCGTTTCCCCTCTTCCCGTTGGCTCTGTTGGTTTCTGGATGGTTTGGGGATGTTGGGTGTCGATGTTGTTCCCAAAGGAGTCTTCTCCTGGCTCCGTCAGCTTGCAGGTCTTGTAGTTTGGGGGTAACGTTTTCAAGAGTGTTGAGCTGGGAGCACGAGCAGCTCCATAAATGGGGCAGAGTTGTCAGACCAGAGCAATGAAGGCTTTTTCGGAGGGGGCAGCTGCAGGAATTGGGGATGTCCCTGGTAAAAGCTCCTTGTGCACGTGGTCCCCCAGCCTTGTCTGGGGAGGGAGTTTTGCCAGTGGTTGTCTAAAGCAATGGGTTGGATAGTCTGTGAGAAACTCCTCCCGTGATATTGCTGAGAGTAGAGGGGGCTGGAAGGGCACGGGATAAGGGGATCGGCAGGAGGAGAAGGAAAAGGATAGAGGGAATGTCACAAACGAAATATAAAATCAATTCTTTTTCCAAAAACTGCCTGGCAATAGGAGAAAATGACGTTGGTGGCAGAGAGCCGAGAGGATGCAATGTGTGCTTGCATGTACGCTTACGCTAACAGCACAGCAGCAAAGCAAATCCCAAAGACCAGTGCTAGGAAGGCGTGAAACCTGCCGAAGCAAAGCATCCTTAGCCATGCTCGGCTCAGCCCGGCGGCCCACGCTCGGGGAGCCAGCCTGCGGGGTCAGAGTCTCTCCTCTTCAAACCTGCTATTAAGAAAATGTATCTGGAAGAAAAACTGGCTATAGCAAAACCCATTTCCTATACCTTATATAGAACTTGCTAGTATACGAACGAGGAGACGAGTGGTTTCCAGAGTTTCTCCATCTGCAATATGAACTGGACAAACTATTCACGGTAGAGGACATATGCTCTGGATTCACAGCTGCTGCCATTTACTTGATGATACTTTTAACTGCAGTATTCACCCAGCTGGCTGAATAATGGGGTTTTCACGTGCTTACTAGCTATGTATCACAAAATTCATACAGTACTTTAGCAATGAATAAAGTTTTCTTTCCCATCATATGACCTATTCAGTTTGGGGCTAACTTTGAGAAAATAGAAGTTGTTAATTTAGGAACAGGTATTGCAGTGGATGAAAACCAAAGGAGAGCAGGGATGTGGAAGCACGCTTATACCTGCCCATAATAAAAAGACAGCACATGTGAGAAGGCCAGATCCTTAATCAGATTTTAATTTCCAGCCTGCTCAGGGTATTCCAAGTAACTTCTCCAGCACGGTGATTGGGCTTTAGCTCTACAAAAGCAAAAGTGGCTTCTGTAATTTGGTGATAGCCTACGTCCAGAAATGAGCATAAAAGGGGATCCTCACAATCGCTTTAATTGGGGTCATTGCTGTTGCTGAGGGCAGCATTTTGTGAAGCTTCATTCCACATAATTTTGTGAATAAAAAATACAAAATTAAAAAAAAAATACCCCACACTGCCCAAATTTGGATATTTTGGAGAAAATCATGTTCTTAGTCAGGTAACTACCAGGAGTCTTGTTTATATACATTGCCTAATGTTACCTAATTAAGCCAACCCCGCAAAATGGGGAAAGCTAATCGGCTTTCAGATAAAACAGTCCCGCAGCATCCTGGTTAAATTGCTAGCGGTGACAACCGATGGAGAGGGCGTTGCTTGTGTGGATGTTCCTTACCTTGGTGCCGTCCATTATGACGGGCTAACGCCTTACTGCGGAGGGGGCTGCACCTGAAGTGGAAAACCGGTTTAGATTGCCAGACTGCTGATGCAAAGGCTTTCGTGGCTGCGTGTCTTCCGCAGCCGAGGAGGGAGGTCCTGAAAAACAAGAGGGGGGCAGAGGGATATAAACCAGATGTTGCTGCATTGACACTTGCTTGGGACAGCTCGTATTCTGCACAGTCCCACCGCAGTGGTTTTGGGTCCTGGGCTTGGACCTGCTGCAGTCCCTGGGGCTGCCCCTCCACTCCGCACTGCCACGTTTTTGGGGCAACGCATGTAAATGTGTTTATGCAATATTATTACATCTGCTGTTTCTCCTGCTGTGTATACTCCTGTAACCCTTCCTGTCCTTTCCACCCTGCAGGACTTCTCACATATTTCGTCTGAGTTTCAAAACAGTGTTGGACCCCGTTCGCCTGGTGCATCAAACCCTCCAGGAAGCACCGAGTGGGACAACGACTACCCCAGCAGGGAGTGTGGGATTAACCACTGCAGGCCAGTAGACAAAACAGCGCGTTGCTAACACGCTTTCTGTTATCTGAACTGTGACAGTGTACAACAGCTGAGCATCTGCCCTAAAATGTGCTGCAAGCTGGTAGGCTAATTATGGGCAATGACGTTCAAGGTTTCCTCTTCTCTATAGGCTCACTGAAGTGATGCTGTGGAAGCAGGTAACTTAAAAATCATAGATAAATTCCTCATTGGGCATGAAGAGGTTTCCTTTTTTGTGTGTTGCCATCTCATTAGCAATGGAGGAGTTGGACACGTTTCCTTCTAGAGCAGGCCAGGGAAGCCCAGTCTCCCAAGCAGAGTCCCTGGAGGTCTGAACGTGGCCATGTCCATAAGCAATGTCCTTATGTTCCTAAAGTGATTGCTCTTATCTCTGAGGCCACAACCTCCCGTAGTTGTCTCTAGCAATGGGTCCCTTGCCTGTCCTGGGGTTTCACAATAGTGTACAAAGCCTCGTCCTCCCAAGAGCCACACGATGCTCCAGACCCCTACACCTTGCAGGAAAAGACCTCAGACATTGGCACGGATCTCCCCTCTAACACCCTACAAGCTCTGCCATGAATGTACCGGCACAAAGGTCCCTTGAATGCTTGAATTCCCCAATAAATAAAAACATCAGGATAGTCTCAAAGCTGGGGAACAGGGAGGCTGTGAAAGCCATTTCCAACCTCTGCCTAACCCACAGCTCTTGGCCCAGCAATAATGGTTTGGAGACGGCTATTGTGCTCTGTGAAACAGGCACGTGGTTTGCTGGGAGAACAGGTAGGGAAGGAGCCTTGGTAGCTTCGGAGCATTGTTTGATTTGCTTGAAGTACTGCAACATAGTGCTTTCACTGGAGATAATAGCAAGCCCCCCAGCCTTTTCAGAGCACAGCTCCCGTCTGTGCCAACAGTGCACTTACATAGGCTGGGCTGGGCACAGACCGTACAGATATTTATTTCTTTCAGAAAAATAAATAACTTGCTGAGCCATTAGAATATCGCTGCTGTCTGCCTGCCTGAGGGAGCTCAGCTACATGGGTCAGTCTGGGTTCTGCCGGCGACCTTTGCGTGGTCCTTCCTGAAGTCTCTGCAGACAATCTGAAAGAAGGAACCTGTTTGGGACTTGATGATAAAAGTCGCTTTAGATGCTGTGGGCAAAATGCTAAAGATGCTTGGAGGGTCATGGCATATGGATCCCAATTGCTAGAGGTGCTGAGCAGAGGCAGCTCCCACAGAAATTACCCCCCCTTAGAAATTAGGATCTCTTCTTTTGGGGTCAGCTGGGAAAATACTTGATTCCCTCTGCGAATCCCACTGCCTGGGCCCCATGCAGAAAACTCAGGGCACTCTAGAAATGGGTGACATGCTCCCATAGCAGTCAGGAATGAGTTTTATGTTGCTAAAACAAGCTCTGTGACATCTGGCTGGAGTGCCGTGTTGTAAGCAGAGGGTCCATGCAATTCGTGATCAAAGCTCATGCATTTCATGCCTTTGTCAAAGCAGAAATATCGAATTTCATGGGTTTATCACAGCTTCCTGGAAAAACAATCATTCTAAGACCAGACAGATTATGTAGAAACTTCCAAATAATTATTAGAGTAGATTATAGCAAAGAACTCGGATATAGATCAGTACCACAGAGACTGCTTAGCACACCGAAAAATGTCCTAGTCTCTGTTAAGGAAGGAACCCATCTTCCGTGAATAGAGACAACACGAGCTGCTGGCAGCCCAGCTCCCAAAGCTGGCTTGTTCTCATTTCATTGTAAAGCCTGGTGCATCAGCAATGCCATCACCTCCTGCTCCTGCTAGCCCCTGGTGTTTGCTGCTTAAGTGCATGCTCTGCATCACTTGTAGCATCCACACGCGTTTGTAGCACGGCAGCCCCTGTGTGTCTCAAGGTTACACTTGTGTCGAGAAAAGAGATTATCAGGTTCTCATCGTCTTTCTGTCTGGACTGCTTTTGTAAAGCCTGGTGCATCAGCAATGCCATCACCTCCTGCTCCTGCTAGCCCCTGGTGTTTGCTGCTTAAGTGCATGCTCTGCATCACTTGTAGCATCCACACGCGTTTGTAGCACGGCAGCCCCTGTGTGTCTCAAGGTTACACTTGTGTCGAGAAAAGAGATTATCAGGTTCTCATCGTCTTTCTGTCTGGACTGCTTTTTCCGATGTACTTTGCACTGATTTGCAAGCGACGGTCAAAGTTCCCCTTGGGCTTTTCCGCGCCGTGAGCTGGGCGGGAGGATGCGGGGCGAGCTGCGTGCCTGACCGGCCCCAGCAATCAGCAGGACTCAGGCAAAGCGGGGATAAAGGGAAGGCAGGTCTTGTTGGGTTTGATTCATCAGTGCAATTTTAGGTATAATCGGGAAGTCTTTGGATCATGTAATTGCCCATTTCCACCTCAAAACTGCATTCAGCTTAATTGCAATTAAAGCAGCACTCTGAGGAGCAAAACCAGCAACTGGCTGGAAGGAAAAAAGGTTATTTTCTGTTGTGATGTGGCTCAGCTGTAGAGTCCCAGATTCCTGAAAGAGAGGATGGTACCAACTGCCCCAGCACACAGGCAGTCCTGTCTTGCTCGCCAGGTTAGGATTTTTATTTCGTGTCTGACCTTGGTATTTCTTTAGCTTCCAATATCTGTTGGCACTGGGTTAGCTGGGCTAAAACCCCGCAATCCTGCATTTTCTTTTGTGCTTGTCATCCAGACAACTTCTGAAAAACTAACAAGGTTGCCTTTCTCTCTGTCCTTCTCTATCTAATAAGAGAACTGCTGTAGGTTTTTTTTTTCCTTTTCCCAGCCTATCAGTGCTAGTTAAAATGCCATTAAACGACACTTCTTCCCTTAGGCCCCTCAAATTCTAGGATCCTGTGAGCAGACACTCCTTAATTCATAAATCAGCCATGTTAGAGAGAGAGTTTTTAATGTTTCTTAGCTCATGCTCTTCCCATTCTTAATGATTTTGTGCTTACTGACTTCCAGCCAATTCTCCCAGCTCTTTCTGGGCTTAAGCCCAAGCTCTCCTAGATTGTGAGCAAAGACACGGGTAGCATTTCTCAGTTCCTGCTTAGTAGGTGACTATCACTTCCCACAAGCAACTGTAGCATACGATTTTATTGCTTTTTGCCATCGCATCATCAACTACTTACACAGTCCCCTGTCTCCCTCACCTGACAGCCTTATTCTTGCTCTTTCCCAGGCACCCACTGAGTACCTGGGTTTTGCCGTGACTTTCTCCAAGGGAACTAACTCACCTGCAGCAAAGGTGCAGCTTGGTTTACAATCACTTGCAAATCTTTCTGAATTCCTCAAGGCACCTCGGCTTGTTTTTTTCTGCCCTGTCTTCTGGTTACAAGTCTTTCCATACCAAAGCTGTCTCCAGGGTTTCGTTTACGTTTGTCTCCTACCATTTAGGTATTTTGGTGATAACACGGAACTGGATTCATCTTTCTATGTCCTTCCTCTCATTTGCAAAGCATGGATTAGATTCTTTTTGGGTACCATCATTTAGCAACTTCTCTCCCCTCTTCCCACTCTCCTTTGGGCTAAAAGATGGGACACTCTCAGTTATGCCTTATCCAGAAGCAAAAAGACGTGTACAGCCACTTCATCCGGACATTTATAACCTCGCTAATTCCTGCCAACGATGAAGTGATCCTCTCCAAATGGGCGAATTTTTCAAATCAGGAACTAAATGAGCAAACAGTGTAAAAAGGCAAGGATAAACCATCACAAATGCACTTAGTTTGGATTCAATTATTTATGGTAATACTTTGTAATGAACTGGGAAATGTTCTGTAGCGTATTTTGTAAAATTAATGAAGTTTTAGTACTGGAATACCTCACTGCTGCTCAGTGGCATTAAATCTTTGCTGAGTGCAGTAGGGAAGTCTCTGCATTTTAAATGCAGATTATAACATGTGGAGATTAACAAAGTGCGGACTCTCCTGCGCTCTATCAGAAGACAGCTCTATCAACAACAGCATTACCTTGCTGTCTGCTTTTTCCCTATTATTCCACCCATAAGTACACCCACACCGGAATCTCCCAAAGCTTTGTAATGTTCTTCACCACCTTTTAAGGCCAAGATGCCTTTACGGAGCCAATGAGGTTTCCATCAGGTCTGCATAGATGATAAAACCCATTAAAGTGCCTGGATTTCAGAGCAAAACCCACATAGGAGGTCAGCCAGGGGAGCGGGACTTCAGCCATTCCTCTCTCCACTATGGCTATCTGGGCTCCCTCGTAGGACACTGCTGATGGCAAGTTAAAAATGCCAGCCCACACGGAGGGTTGAAGGCTAGTTCAGCCTCCTTGAACGGAGGGTTGAAGGCTAGAATCTCCCTGGGTTCCTTTTACCTCCTGCTGTCTTCATCAGACCAACGGGAAAGACCCGTTAATCCTGCTGTCTCAAAGAGGTTTTTTCCCCTCGCTTCCTGATTATTAATTTTTCTAGCTGTACTTATTTTGGGAGAGGAGGAGAGAGGCATCGAGCAGATGATGTCTCCTACTCCCATGCTCTTCAGCCATGAAACTTACATTTAAATCCTCCTGGACACTCGCAAGTATCTTCAGGCATAAGCCCCTCAATCCTATTTTTGAGACCTCCTACTCATTTTGTAGTGTCAGAATGACACATTTTGTCCAAACGCAAGTGTACATTTTCTAAATCTCCATGGCTTAGCCTAAGGACAGCGTGTGATGAAGAAGGGGGCCGGTGGCCAAGGGGCTGATTTGCTCCACAGCACGATGGTGGAGCTGGTACCAGCATCACGCTGGTGTGCTCTGCAGGGAAATCCAGAGTTGGCCCTGCCCTGCAGCCCCAGCAAGAGCGAAAATTAAGCCACAGGAAGGAATTTATGTCTTAGCCCTTATTGTTGAAATTCAGGAAGAACTAAAATTGCACCAGGCTCTTAAGTGCCTTCTGCTTGCTTCATCTCTGCACACCCATCCCTCCATGCAGACCACTTTACATTTTGCATTATGGAGTGCCATAAAAACCATGGCACGGCTGAAAACGGGTGTGTGACCGGGTGTGCAAATGCTAATTTCGGCTCCTCCAGGCGACTTCCCCGCTGTTTCCCTGCCCGTCTCATCTTCTGCCTCTGGTTTCTCTTACAGCATGCTGCCAAGGGACAAGGCACTCTACCTCACCTAAAACTCAACATCTCTTTTCGCGGAGGCTCAGACGAAGGACACTTGAGAGGGTCTAACTTACAGACTACCCGGAGAGGCACCGAGCAAGTCGTACGGACGAGAGAGCTGCCACTGCACCTCGTCACTGGCTTCGTTTCCAGGCTCTAAGAGCAGTTGTCTTTTATTATTTTTGAACTCTAAAGTCTACTTTCTGTGGAAGCCCAAAAACCTCATAAATCATGAAGAACAAAAAAAAAAAAAATTACAAAAAAAAAAAATAAAATAAATAAACACAAAACCAACAAAAAAAAATAAACTAAGGACACGGTTTTTCTGCTTGCCATCAGCTTAGCTACAGACTATTTTCCTAGTGAACTGCTTTTAGACGCAGCATAGGCCCAGGTCTGGTGTCCTACAGCATTAGGCCAGCTCAGTAGGAGGATGCACTCTTTTGACTTGCTAACAGCACTAAACTTTGTGCAAGAAAATGTGAAGTTTGTGTGAATATTGTACATGCAAAGGCCTTGGATGTCCGGCAAAAAAAAAAAAATAGAAAAAATAAATAAAAACTATTGCTAGGTAGGTGGGGGGAGAGAGCAAAAGGCAAAATACGAGAGGAAAAATTGAAAAAGATCATGAAAATATAATTTGTTGGATAGTTGTAAGTAGTTTACTAAGTGTTTTAGAGCTGTGCTAAAGACATCTTTAAGATTTTTTTGTGAAAAAAATTAGTAGTTTACTTTATAGTAAAAGCATTTTATATTAATTGTAGCACATTTTTTAGTTATACATAGAAGGGAGATGTGTATAAAAAAAAAACAAAAACAAAACAAAAAAAGCCTGCCAAACTTGTTTCTATTATTTGTACAGCAAGAAATGGACAATTTATATCCATGTTGTATGGCATTATTATATTTTTCTGCCATATGTCCATCTATTTAAAAATTGCTGACAATGATTTTTGTCTATTTATGAAAAATTAGAGAGCATAATTACAGTTTCTCATAAGGTGCATTTTTGGGTTTTTTTTATTTTTTATTTTGTTTGACAGTGCTGCTTTTGCAGCACCTGGCACATTCGGTTCACAATGCTTATCTTACCTTTCTTTATAATAAAATATATGAAAAGTAGAACTGAACCAGTCTCTCCTTATTCTGGGGGCAGACCCTGGAAATGGCCCGGCCAGCGAGGTCCTTGCCTTGTCCTTCTCCTCCTCAGCTTTCCCATCCCTCGCTCCTCTCCCATCACATTCTTGCTTTCTCTTGCTCCCTCTTTGCTCTGGGCCAATACTACTTAATTAAGTATTTCTGCAGCCGCCCCCAGCAATGAAAGCTATCACTGAGCAGCGGCAGACAGACAAGCATTTTTCCTTACATTTTTCTTGGAAAACGCCAACTTTACACTCAGCAGAGGGTACTTTCCTTTCTCAAGCAGTAACTTACTGCCCTATGCATTTCCTTACAGAGCTATCCCATACCCCAACCATGTTACATTTCCTCCCTTCTACGGACCCTAAAGCAGATGGAAAATATCCTCACAGACACGAGGGTCACCAAGCTGCCTGGTGGCTGCTGGCAGATGCCCACAAGAGCCCCATTTCCAACTTTGCCTAGGAAGCATGGATGAGAAGGTCACGAGAAGGATGGAAAATTCAAATGGCATAAGGATGGAATTGGCATTTTCACCCTTCCATAGCAAGGATGGAAAATTCAAAAGGCATAAAAAATAACAGGATGTGAAATTTCACACCCTGAGCCACCTGCCTGGAGGAAACTTATTAATTAACGTACCATTTTAAGCCCGTTTGCAGACACAGCTTGGCCGTAGGAGTCTCAGCACGTTGTGTCACTAGCAGGCAAGTTACTGTCATTTAGATAAGGTCCGATTTCTTCCAGTGTGCACTTAAATGGGAACACATGAAGCTGGGGCATGGCTGTGTTTCTCATGCAATTTGGGGCATCGGGTCTCATTCAGGTCCAAATGCCACAGCTAAGGTCCTGTTTTTCCCCACTGCTACCCGTCTATGAAAGTGGCCGTAACATACACGTTCTCCAACGACTTGAAATAACTTGTTTCAAGCGTTCAGACCATTTTAATAAATGAGGGAAAAGCTCACCCTTTAAAGTTAAGGGGGTTTTTTGATGAGGTAAATGGTCATTTTCATCGCTTAATGGTTTTACATATGCTACAAAAACTTGCTGACATGCCCTGTGCCCACTGCAGTAAGTCCCCCTGAGAATACCAAGCCCCAGCTCTTGCTGGCCCATGGGCCAGCGGACAGGGCAAGGAACATGTGGTGGGAGTTGTCCTGCTATGTCCTCTGGTTGACACCTGCCGTAGCATCATTCGACAGACCCTGCTGGCACATCAAAGAAGACCCACCCCAAAATCCCACCCAGAAGCTGCCTGCTCTGGATGGGGCAATGAGGAAGACCTTTTGAGATGGAGGGGTGATTTGGGGCATGGTGGGTTTGGACCAAGCAGTCCCCAGCAGACCACCCTGGATGCCTGTAGAGGTGGAGATAACGACACCACGGCAAGGCACGGCAAGTCCCTGGCGATGCAGGAGGCCATAGAGGCTTGTAGAAATCCAGACAGTTCACAAGCTCCTCCTGCAATCCGCCTGACATATAATCTATGTTCTCCTCCACTTCTGAGGCCATCACAGTGCTATTGCAAGGCCGTTGAGTGGCAGTCCTCTTTGCTGAGAACAATCGCTTTCTCGGCACGAGAGAGAGACGTGAAATCAAGACGTAACTCTGTGAATCAACTTTCATTAGAGCAGTTACACTTTTAACCCCAAGCTTCCTGCTCTCTGCAAGTATAAACAGAGAAGGTGCCTGTTCCTTGTCCCAGTGACCATGGTGACTCTGTATTTTATTCTGGTATAAGCACAGCAAAATCTCACCAACCAGCGGTGGAGATGGGCAAGCGAGGAGAGCTGCTGGATGAAGCTGTAAACGTGGGCCTCTTCCTCGCTGGTGGCCAGCTTAAGGCCATGAATCTCCCCTTTTATCTCTGTAGTCTTGAGCCATTTGAAAATAAAACATGGAGCGTAATAAAACTTCCTAAGGAGCAGCGCGAGCAATAACATTGCAGCCCAGCTTGGCTAGCTGTGATGAGCAGATAATTACTCTAATATCAGAGCCAGGAGATTTCTCCTCAATATGCAATTATTAAAATAAGGGGGGCAAAAATAGGACATGAAGATGAAAGCCTATCTTGAGTTATCACAGTAAGGAGGTAAGACTTACTCCAGGGAGAGTTTCTGAAATGTTAATTTTTTGTGTGCGTGGCAGGTAAGTGGCCTTGAGACTCTGAAATCACAAGGAAGAGGTTTCCAGCCCTGGAAGGGGGTCTGGAAGAGGTCATCACTGGAAGCATTGCGTTACGTCAGGTCTCTGTGCTTTATCTTTTCTGAAGGAAGGTGCCCGTCCACGATGCCCAGCAGCCCCGTGGACCCACGCCCCAGCAGGCAGCCCCCGGCGGCATCATCTGTGCGTGCTGTGACAGTGGTTTTGAAGCCCTTTGAAAGCCTCCACTGAGAAGATCTCCTCCGTTCGTGGGACCACAGTGCAGGGAGCCACTGAAAGGTGACCTTGCCAATTTAGGATTAACTGTACAAAGCAATAACCACACTTCTAACGACTTTCTAGCCATCCCACCTACATTTCTGCAGGGTTGCCCTGATGCCTCTGCTTGTCTGCAGGCAGGCGATGGCAAAGGGCTGGTGGCTGCCGTGGGGCAGCCATGCAGGGCACAGCGACCCATCTCCAGCAGCAGCGATGCGGGAGCCATCTCGGGGATGCAGGGCAGTTGGCTATTATAAAGCCCAGGGCATTAATAAGAAATTGTGAGACATTCCAGACCACTTTAATCCCTACTAATCTCTAAATTTGCATGACGGCAGCTGTGCTTAAATGACATTCCAGCTGTTGGCTAATTGTTGTAGACCTGGAATTGCTCCAGGGAAACAACTGGGAGCTGAGCCTCCCAGCCACAGTCACGGCTGCCTCCCAAAATGTGTCCCACCTCCACGAGCGGGTTCCAAGGGCAGGCGAGGGCAAGCACCCAGGGGCAGCGGGCAGGACAGTGATGGCATGGCCAGCTGAACCTCTCCTTGGTCTGAACCCTTGAGCTATTATTAACATTTGTAGAACATGTGGTAGCTGGGTCTCAAGAAGCCATCCGACAGCCCCTTGCACCTCAGGGCAGGGTCAGCTCTTCCTAAACCCTGCCCTGTGTGCCTAACCTCCCTTTAAAAACCTTTACATTCCAGACAGATAACCTAAATCTCTCTCCCTACAACACAAATCCCTTGCTTTTGAACATAGGGAAGAATTTATTGCTTTCCTTGTCATGGTAATTTTTTCCATATTTGAAGAAGGCTGTTGACTCCCCCAGCCCTCCTCTCCACCTGCCCAAGCAGTTGCAATTGCAGAGGCCGAGTTCCCGGGCAGGGCGAGCTGCAGCACATCCACTTTTAGTCGATGAGCACCAGCGAGATCCTCGAAAGGCTCCGAAACAGCTTTGGGGCGGGGGGGCTCGCAGGGCAGCCGTGCTCTGCAGCACCATGGGGGAGGCGGGACCCAGGCAGGTGTTCCCCGGCGTCGGGCTAATGATGGAGAGGGAAGTTAAGAAGCATAGGCAGGGAGAGACCTGGCTAATTGACTTTGGTTTATGAAGACGTAATTAGCAGCACTGTAGGATGTAATGGGGAGTTTAACAAATCTCATCAGCGGGATCTTGGTGATGTTAACCCTTTGAGTGCAGAGTTTCAGCCCTCTGGGCTAGCCCACGCAGCCCCAGGCGGACAGCGATGCCTGGCTGACACAGAAACGGGGATACCCACCAGCATCCCACCACCCCGCCGGGACACAGCCTCCCACACATCCAGGGTGTGCAGAAGGGTCCTGGTCATGGCCTGTGGTTTCACCTTAGGCACCACCCCGAGCTGTGCCCACGGCACAAGACCATGGCCACAAATGCCCCGGCAGCACCGGGAAGACAGTTTGTCTTTGTTACATCTGTGTTATTATTATTAAGATGATGGAATGGAAGGGAAAACAGTCCTGACAAGCAGTATTGAGAACTTTACGCAAGAAGGATCAAAGGAAAGGACTTCATTTGACAAATCCCAAGTCCCTGACAAGTGCAGCACGTGCTAGGAGCAGAAGTCTTGTGCCAGCCTCAGTGAGGTCCTGGTCCCCACCAAGGGCAGCTTTGCCCCTTGGCAAGTGTCCCCATTCCCAAAGATCCCTTGGGGACTGGGGCTGCTGTGCAGTGCTGGTGGTGAGCGCCACAGTCCTCGCTGTGCTCCTGTTGGAAGCAGCATAGTCAGATGTAGAGAAAATCCATGGTGAAAGAAATGCGTTGTGGCACAGGGACCTGGCTCTTGGCACAGCCCCCATGTACGGTGCTGGGACCCCCACGGTCAGGCTCAGCAGTGCCGTGCAACCAGGCAAAGAGGTTGTGTGTCGGACCTGGCATTGGGTCCAGCCTCCAGCTCATCACCCCACACATCCCTGTGCTTTGCAAAGGCGGTGGCTACCATCAAATACTTTCAAACCAGGACACTGTGTCATGACTCAGCCCATCGGCGCAGGCGTGGAGTCAATGGGGTCCTCGCTGCATGGTGCAAGTGGCCAAGGTAGTTGGGTTATGAGCCTCATCGGTAGGACCTGCTGTGCTTTGCCTGCCCTCTGCCCAGCACTGGTACCAGGTGATGGAAAGGCTCTACCCATCAAGAAAACATGACATGATGCATCTTTGCCATCCTTCTGAGGACAGAAGGGCCCAAAAGAGAGGCTGTGCCTTGCAGTGATGAACCACAGTCAGTTTGTTTCCATTTCGTATGCTCCACCCTGCGGTGGGAGGTTTGTGAGGCCCGGTCCAAAACACCCAGCATCATCTTAGCAGCTAATCACACAGTGCCGAGTGCCGGCAAAGTACTTACTCCAATACACAGGGAGTGCAAAATTATTGGTTTGAACAATGATTTTTGAAGAAGAGAGATGAGAGGAATAACAGTTCTTCTGGATGAAATACTGTGCTGGCCAGAAGGGTAATTTAGAGTCAGATTTGAGATCAGATGTTTTATCACTGTAGCCTCAACTCTTCTTGACTTTCAACTGCAATTGATAAATCAGCATAATACCTGGCACAGTAATTGCTGTAGATTTTATTCCTAGTGGGATTACTTTATTACACTGTGAGCACATGAGAGAGCTTTCCGTTGCTCTGCCATTATTATTTGTGGGGACAGAAGGTCAAACAATGCAGAACTTACTAGATGGGTATTTTTGCAGATGATACTGGTGAGCTCGTTTGCAGATATTTGTGCAGCTGAATGACTTGTTGCTCAGCACCGCCCAGCCTCTCCAACCCAGCACCCCCATGGCTCCCGCCAACACACTGCTTTGCTTTTCTGTATGCGTTTTTGTTCCCATCATAGCTCCAAGGCAGCAAAAGGCTGGGAACCCACCAGGGAGTCTCTGCCCAGGATTTTGTTTAGTTTCCCTAGATAGTGCATTACCTATTGCTCCTTATTTGCCCGAGTGGGATGTTCAGATTTCCTAGAGCAAAAAGAGATGCTGTGGGGCTGGGTGCTCTTCTGCCTCCCAGCCAGGACCCTGTGGGAGGTGGGCAGATGCGACCTCCTTGGCACAGAAAGCCTTGGGTCTCAAAATCCCCAACCTCTCTCCTTGCCAAGGTCCTCAGGGTCTTCATGCCTCTGCCAGAGCAGACCTCGCCGTTTCCCTCCTGCCCTGACCCTCACTGTATCATGACTCAGAGCCCCCATTCCCACAGCTCCTGGCCCAGAGGTCCCCCCAGCCCGCTCCACCGTCCGGCCACCACCACCACACCATGGTTCTGCAGTGGTTGTGGCCATGATGGATGGAGACACTTAGAGCAGCTTTAGGGTGGGGATAAATGAGAAGGTAAGGCAAGGAAAGGCAAAGCCCTGGCCCATTTGCACCATGGCCCGATGGTGTGTGGGGTGTGAGAGCATCTGTGTTGCACTCTGACCAATCCAGCACTCCAGCACCGACTGCAAACTCACCCACAGAGAAGGTGAATGATGAAAATATGAATATATGAAGATGAATATATCCCTTGGTGGGGTTCTGAACATCCCCCCAGTCACTTGGCACGTCCCCATCTCTCATCTCCAGGACCAGGAGATGCTGCAGGGCTCTCCCTCCCCATGGCCTTGCTTTTAAGGTCAGCCAGGTCAGGCACTTGCAGCTGCCTTAAGTCATCGAGAGCACTCAGTCACGGCAGTAGAATGCAATTCCTCAGCCTGTGATCACATTAAAGTTTTATTACGAATGAAGCCTCTTGCACTGCAAGCCAAAGAGTAACACTTTTACTACTCTTCGATATGTAATTAATGTACATTTCATTGCTTTCCAGATGAATTTTGGTCACGGGAGATAGTTATGACTATGAAATGACAGTTCCTTTCGATGGGATAAAGACTATAGGTCAGTGTCTTCTGCAAAGCTGAGAGAGGCTATGCGTGTGTGCCTTGTGCTGCCCGTCTTGCGTTGCGAAGGGAAGGCAGACAACCCTGTTGCCTGGGTCTAGCACGGAGATCCGCAGGCGAGGCAGCGATACCCCACTAACAGAAATCCTGAGGTTTGAAGCAGTTGACAGGATTAGCCCAGAGGTAATGAGCAGAATAAGCCCACCTGTTAGAGGCACTGCCAGTCTGGTGCCAATTTAACAGTAGAAAAACAGCCAGACTACAGAGCCTGAGATGCATCTGTCCTAAAGGGTCTTCTAGAATTTGACATGTCCTCATCGTCTTCTTACAGCCATCCGCCCTGTGGCTGAGCATCCCTGTGCTGCTGTGACACCATTCAGCCAAGCAGCTGCTCCACTACCAGGGTCCTTCTGCTCCTCAACCTCTCCTTGTGGCTCCCAACAAAGGGGGAAACAAAAAAAAGTCACCTATTAGCAAGAAATAGCAGAAAATCCATAAGACCTATTGGTGTCTCCGAAATATCTAGGCAGAAATGACAACTCCCCTCTAGATTCCCTCCTGATCACCCATGGGCTGGTTGCCTCTCACCGTAGTCACGGCTGGGGGATATGTCTCCCTCCATCCCTGCTTCAAACCTGCACTTCAGTCCTGTGGGGAACACCAGGACCACCCTACATCTGATGGGAGGAAAAGTGATCAAGGAAGGCTGGCTGAAGAGAGCCACGTGGGCTTTCAGACCCGTCCCTACCACAGTCAGCTTCATGCAATATCTCTTTGTGCTCCATGCAGCATCGGCAGCAGGAGTCTGGTAGCTGGGTGTCGAAAATCGGACCGCCTCTCGCCATCCTGTTGCGGCACACGTGTAACATGCAATCATTTCTGTTTCCTGATTAGGAGCTTGTAACTCCCACAATAAAGAGGAGGACTGGAAGAAGTCCCAGGGATTTGGGATTTCTCCAGGAGACAGAATGGCTTGGGGGAAGTTAACAGAGAAACAGGATAAAGGCATTTCAGAACATATTGAACCTTTTTTCTTTTTCTGGAATACACAGACATTCACTAGATACCATCTCCGGAAACACTACACTGCGAGTAGATTTATTGGCTTGGAGCACAGTTTATACTAAATTTTTTCTCTAGCGATTTACACAAAATATTTCTGTAGTTATGCAGGGAGTTTTTATAATTAGAGCCTTATTTGACTGCTTTAATTGTGACTGGTCTTTTGGCAGAGGGCTTGAGTAGTACTACCCTTTAGAGGGCTCGTGCTGTCTCCAACTCACCTGAACGACTGGGAGATACAGAGAACAAAAAGGCCACAAGCACCGAGCACTCCTCCAGTTTCCCTGCCAGCTCTCTGGAAATGGCACATGGAGAGGTGCTCTCAGCTTCTAAAATTATCAAAGGAAAAAGGTGGGACAGGACGGACTTGAAGGCTTTTTCCACCCTCAAAATGCATCTCCTGGGAGTTTCTCGTATCGCCTCGGTCACCAAGTGAGCGCTGTGAAGGACCAGAGCTTTGCTGCTCTCTCTAGGGAGAGCCAGCCTGTGAAGTGAGGCTGAATTCGTAAAGCCCAGAGCAAGTCACACGAATTGCCCTGACGATGGGCAAAATGAGCTTCAGCCCACGAACGGTCCCACTCGCCACTGTCACCCAGGTGGGCAAGTCCCAGCTTCCCCACTGGAGCTTCAGCAGCTCTCACCGGGAAGCTGGCTCCTTCCCAGGGCTGTCCCCTTCCCTGGCACCAAAGTGTCAGCTCAAATCAGGTAGGAAAAAAAAAAAACACCCACAAAAACTCCTCATATTTTTGAGGGTGTTTCTGCCAAAACCCCATGGGCACTCAGGGCCTCTCTCAGTAGTTGGTAATTCCACTGGAAGGATTCACAGACCAAAGCCTACATCAGGTTTGGGGCTCCAACTAGCAAGAGAAGAAATAGCTAAATATCTTCTTTTGAAAAATTGAAAAGCAATCTAAAGTCATGTTACAAAACAAATGCACAGTTTCCATTTTACAGATTAGAAAATTTTGATTTCTTACCCCCTCCCAGCAATTCAAGACTCTCAATCAAAAGTTTCGTATTTCTAGGTTGCTTTTTTTATTTTGACCCCTTCGTAACACTGAATGCATTAAAGCAAGAAATGCCCGAGAATTGATTTCTTTTCTTTCCTCTGTACTGAAATGTCTCAACACTTCACTTCTTCCTTTTCAAGTTGCCATTTTTACACAGTTGCAGGCATTATTTAAAGCTATAGAGTTGAAAAGACTCAAAAACTTGAGGAGAGTAACTCTCCTCTTCCCTATAAACATTTGCCATCCATCCCTTTGTGCTCTCATTTTTGGCACAGAGGGAGAGAAAGCGAGAAACAAGAGAGAGAGAAGGGAAGAACTGGAGACATGAATAATTTCTTCTTTCTCAAAACCCAAAATGAAAAGAAAAAGTGAATAGAGAATGAGACAAACTTTAATTTTTTTTCTTTCATCTAGAAATTTCCCATGAAAAGATAATGTACCTCCACCGCAACCTTCTCTTCAATTCCTCCAACATGCAAATCCTTTCCCTCGCAGCCCAGGCAGGGAGGCAGGTGACTGAAAACCCTTTGGGATGTCTCTGCTTCTGGATTTCCATAGACATCAGCACCCTGGAGATATGGTCTCTGCAGGATGCTCCGGGTAGGGCAGCCACACAAATCATCAGTTCAACTCTTTAAGAGCGGAGAGATGACAAAATGGGTCTTTTCTTCCATGTTTGGATATTCTCCTTGGGGAAAGTGTTGCTTCATTACGGTGGACTGTGTAATATTGCATTTTGTAGGTGGAAATAGCTATATTCTGCTTGATGTCAGACCAGAAAGATGATTTTCTGTAGGACATAACATGGCAGAGCCTCAGCCTACCTGCTCCTACATCCCTCACCGGGTTCAGTAACAGCAGCCAGCCCAATGATGTTCCTGGATGCTTTAGCACAGAGAAAGGCAGGTGAAGGTCTGGGCTGGTGTGAAGTGCAACTGCAGCACTGGTTTTGGCACACCCTGCCATGAGCATGCAGGAGCCATCATGAGATGCTGTCCAGACTCCATGAGCCTGTCCATCCTTGGGTCATTCTCACACATACTCCATAGTTAGTCTCACTGATTGCGTGGGCTGCTCCCCAAAACCCAAAACTTCATGCCTAAGGGTGTAACGACCCAGGCCTGATTCAAAATGCACTGCAAGGAACAGATGATCCTTGAGCGCTTTTGATGGGTTTGAGATCAAGTCAGCTTTAAGGTGTAGCATGGTAACTTCTGAGCACCTTGGTTTTTAAACCACCAGCTTTGCACCAAGCCAAACCACCACACAAATGCAGAGAGTCCCCAGCATCAGTGGGCACAGACCACAAAGCTCAGGTTCATTCCCATGCTCAGGCAGTAGGTCAAACCATGGCCAATCCACCAAAATGCACGGGTGTTTACAGCGGTGTCTGCCACTGCAGAGCTTGGTTTCACGGCTTTTTCTGGGTCCTTGCACTGAGCACTGCTCAGCATCGGCTCATCCCGGCGCACAAGGCACACCATGGGCATCGATGCCATATGGCCTCGACACTGAGAAAGGTGGAGTGCACATAGCTGAGCTCCTGAAACTCCCCTTTGCATTTCTGCACGGCATTTTAAGAAAATGGGTTCATTTGGGAAACAGAAAGAGTTTGTCTTTGCAAACTGGCAGCTGGGCTGGCAGCTGCACTCAATTCTGTGTCATTCTGTGTTCCCAGGACCTAACAAACATGAAGGGGGTTGGTGTGGCGATGGTACCATCAGGTACCATCAGGGTTACAAAGGGCTCAGAGACATTCATGGACAGCATCCCCATAGGTGGAGACTGAGGCAAGTGGAGCCCTTCCACATCCATGCCCAGTGCTGCAGCTGCAGGTGCTGGTGGAGTGCACGGGGAAGGGGGTGCAGGATACGGCCAGGCCCATTTGCCATCCCAAAATAGTATCACCCAGCACTGCTTTTGGAGATACAGACCATCTTTCTGACCCTCTACATCATGGGATATCAGTTGCAGAGAAGTGCAGTGGTACTCTGAGCTCCCTTAAAGCCCTGCCTTGTCTTATCAGGACCTAAGTATTTGCCCTAGGATAACCTCCAAGCACGTCAAGAACAAAATCCCATTAAATGCTGCCTCTCTGGGAACTGGCTTGACCTTCCCAGGTGCTTCCATCTCAGAGGTGCAAGGGAACTGTTTGACTGTGACAAACCAGCCTGAGCAAAGGTTTTCCTCGAAGCCGGATGATACGGTGCGTGCCTGAGCTGCCGGTGCTCAGCTGGCAGTTCCTGGAGAGTCAAGGGAGCCTTCTGTTCATGCAGCTTTTCACTGTTCTTCCCGTTTATAATGTTTTAGGTATGAAATATGCTCTGGGGTTTCAAGCAGCAGTGAGTATAATCTACTGTCAACATGACTTTGAATGCACACGGGGCTCCGTGGGGCAGGGCTGGGGGACACATGGGGCAGGGCTGTCACCCCCACCTCGCAGGCAGCTTTGGGGTACCCAGCCCACATGGTCACCGTAGGTTTTATCCCCACATCTCTTCGTTGCGCATGGTGGGGGAGAGGTAGCATTTCAGAGCCCTGTTACTGGATGTGTAGAGACCTCAGTGCACCTGGTATCACAACAGCTTCGTTTCTTCCGTATTTCTCAAGCGTCCTCCTCCTTAAAGCAAAGTTTGTCCCTGTGGTCCTCTTGACTCTCTCTACCCTGTGTGTAAGGAGAACGTGCAGGTGTCTCACAAGCTCCTCCGGGTTTTCATAGAGACAAGGCCAAAAATACGAGCTAAATGCATCTCCCACGCTTCGACCGTATGTGACTGTCTGCAACCATATCTTGCACAGAAATGGTTCTGCAGTGCTGCTCGAGCTCTGCTCTCCCAGAACACAAGTGATTGTGGCCCAGACAGCCGCCAGTTATGCTCACTTTTGTGCTGGATTTACACCTGGGTGAAAATAAAACTTGGCCTTCTCCTGCAGGTCCCTGTCCTGCGGCGGTCCCTGTCCTCCGGCAGTCCCTATCCTGCAGCGGTCCCTGTCCTGCAGCAGTCCCTATCCTGTGGTGGGCCCTATCCTGCGGTGGGCCCTATCCTGCGGTGGTCCCTATCCTGCAGCGGTC